>NW_022989882.1:531097-738233 GCF_902827175.1 Gymnodraco acuticeps | reverse complement strand
TTTCTCATGGTTAGACGGGCCAGCGCGAAGTGCGTGCATCACCCGATGGGCTACGGCTCTCTGGAGGGTGGCGGTCAGGAGTGCATACATACAATTATAGGCTAATTGATCAGAGGTGTGTAGTGGCAAGCAAGCATAGGCAAACTGTGTTTCACCTTGAGGTGAACTCGATAGCAAGTATATATAGGCTGGTCGTACGGACTACAGTCAATGAGCTGTTGTTTGGATGAAAGGGCAGGGAAAAAGTCTGTGGGCTCGGCGGGGGGGGCACAGCGCCACTAGAAACAAATAGCCTAGTGTTGTCGCAAGAGGATAAGCTAGTTATCGTTCTTGGACGGCTTTCAGGCACCGATAAATCACTTGTATGCAAGGGTGAGGCGTAGAAGACGCCGCACTGGAGAGAATTCCCCACCCCCTCTAAGATCTCTAAAATCCGGACTAAATTGAGCTGAAGAGCTTTGCTGTCGCGCTGGTGTTTATTAAGAGTTCATGTTTTGTTTGTCTGATTGTTTGTATGGGGGGTCTATATTGGTTTGTCCCGCCGTCTTGTGTATGTTTTGTAACAACTAATAATTAATCAGTCCATAGACAGGGTAAAATGAACTAAACTTACTTATTATCTCACCAAAAGTAAATGACCTGAGAAAAATAAAAAGTGTTTTTATGTCCTGCCTCTGAGTGCAGGGGAAAATGTAAACAAGAAGCCCACTGTTCAGGATGAGCGCTAGGTATAAGAAGAAAAATAAGATTATTGCTTTAAGAATCCATTCTTAAATGGTATTGCTGGTATGTTAAGATATCTTTGTGACCTTGTATAAACCCTATGCCCCGTCCGCGCCCCGAGACCCTCAGAGACTTGCCTGAGGAGATCAGGGTTGCAAAATCTGGTTTTAGGTCAATGTTGTAGGGCTGTGCGATTATGGCAAAAATCATAATCACGATTATTTGGTCAATAATTGATATCACGATTATTTTGACGATTATTCATTGACCATTTATTGAACTTTATAATAAATAATATTTTACATTATCAAGATCAATAAATGTGTTGGAGCGCACTTCCAAAACCATACATTAATATGATAAATAAAAATAAATTAGACCAAAATAAATGAAATCCAATATGTTGCAGTGCACTGTCACAACCTACTGAAAACTCCTTAACATATAGCCAACATTTTGGTAAAACATATTCATCATATTCCACTCAGTTAAACGTTGAAGGCTGGCCCCCGTCATGGTCCAGAAGTAACAGGAAATAAATGTTGAACTACAATTTAAGACCAAATAAAAATGTTTAGGCCACCATGGCAAATGCTGGTAGGGCTGCTCATGTCATCTCTTAAAGATTTTTTGCAAGAAATACCAGCCTGTTTACATGGTCTGGTTTCAGAGATGAGCGCAGGCAGGTGACAATATTGCCACCTGTACTGAAGACCCTCTCTGTAGAGGAACTTGTGGCAGTGCTGCCACATATGACACAGGAAAAAAAGAAAAGACTCTGAAGAACCCTTTCTTTGCCATTATATAAAAATGTGTTTCTACAAAAGTAATAATTAGGCTTACTAATAAGACAACTCAGATCTGAAGCTACACAGTAATCTGCTGCAGCAACAGTGCAATAAAAAAGACAACATTAATAGAATCAAACCCATTTTTTGTTGCATTTTATTAGAGTATAAAAAGAAATGCCTTTAAAATAGGATGCAAGCAACACTAGTTTCTGAACTGATAGACTATAATCAATTTAAACAGAACAGATCTTAATGTTTGCATTCTTATACCATTTTGTACTAATTATCATGAATAAATTCAAACAACTAAAACTTACAGCAGATTAATAACGGTATCTAAATTGAGTTTTTATTATATCAAAAACATGTTGAAATGCTGCTGTTATTTTACTGTCGCAGCCTCCAGGAAAGCTTATTTCATAACTTCGCCGTCTTCGAAAGACTTCATGTGTTTCACAAGAACGTGACTGACACGATAAGATGCTCTGGTAGCAGCCTTGCTCTTGTTGTTGGGCCTGGTGAAAATGGACTGCTGTGCATTTAGCTGTGCTCTCAGGCCCCTCCCCTTTTGGAGCGTAGGGCAGAATTGAGGGAATTCCGTCTCGTAGCGTTTGTGCACTGTTTTGAAATGCCGCTCCTAAATTACCCTTCTTCGATAAAGCCACGCTCGCATTGCAGATGAGAGACAGATGGACTTTGAATTGGAATAGATACAAAAATAATGATCCTCCCACTTGGAGTGAAAATTATATATTTTGGGCTTTTTTGCTTCTGCCATAATTGCGGTCTTGTGTGTGCGGACTGTCACTCCTGTTGACCATCCATGCTGTTGACACGGACAAAGTCAGCGAACTAGTGCACTGCTCACCAGCCACGCCCCGACACATGGGGTGAGGCCGGCCAATCACAAAGCTTTGATGCGTTCAAGTGCATTATTCTGGCACGGGAACATAATGTTACAGGACATTAACGATAAAACAGAATATTGTTGTTCTATTTTAGACACATCTCGCGATCGACTGGGAATCTCCCCGCGACCCTTCTTTTAACTAGTTGCTGCTCTTGTTCTGACATCTTCGCTTGCGCTGAACACTCACAACACATGTCACTCCCACGTGGCCGAGTGGGCTTTTAGGGAGGGGCGAAAGCGCACCCAGCAAAATAATCGTATTTTGTCAATTATGCTGTTTTCCTAATCGTCGCAAGCCATAATCGTAATCGCGATTAAAATACGATTAATTGCACAGCCCTACAATGTTGTATTATTTGTTTCATTTATTCTTAATCTATGTATTGTATAGTAATAATGAATAAAAACGTAATGTATTGAACACATTCCGAAACAAAGCAGATAAGACAGAACTAGACTCAGACATAATACTAATTGTTGTTGAAACCTTTTGCGCTGTTGCAGCAAAATGGAAACGGTGTTAATTATTCTGTTCCAACTGGCCACTGGAATCAGGTAATTAATATAAGTTGAAGTTCAATTACAGTTTTAAAAATAGTTTAATATTCTTTATTAAACTGCTTCAAATTATTTCTAGTATCAACCAATTGGTCTCCATAGACAATACTAACATTAAAATAGTTGTTAAACTACTGACAAGTTTTCTGAAACCGAGCTTATGAACAATAGAGTAAAGGTTGCTGGTTAAGCCAGGATCAATATATTTGTTGAAGTTTTTATTGTGTGCATAATAAATGTGTTAAATTAATTGAGCAATTCTTTAAAAGTATAATGTTGCAATTTCTTTAAAATAAGTAAATACAGTTACAAAATAGGTGTTGTTTTCCAAGGGCCTCTCTTTCACAGGCACTTTGAATCATAACACTCCCAAGTCCTACAGAGATCAGTATCACTTTGTGTTGCAAGCCAAATCCAGGGGTTCTACTCGAGCCCGATTTTAAATACCATAAAGAAAAGTATTGAACCCAGCTCGAGCTAAATGTCAAATGTATTTAATTAATGTGCAAGTGTTTTGATTTATTTAAAATGTTCCAGTCTAGCTTCCTTCGAGTTTAATATAAACAACAGATTGGTTCTCATAACATTCTCACTGCTGTGCTGTCCCAAATGTTTTAAACCTTGGGCAGATAAGCACACACACACACACACACACACACTTTGGATGAGTAATCACTTCATCCAAATTGTAAATTGTTGCCTTCTTTAAAGTTATTAGTAATTCAAGATTAATTATTAAATTAAATGTGGTACATAACATATAATAAACAAAATAACTTTGACTTGATCATTTTGTTCACAACATTAGACCTTGTCCTCTAATCTCTACTAGAATAAGATAAGTGTGCATGTTTGGGTGTGGAACACTCTGTAATGTACCTAATCTTCTTATCCTTTTCATTACAGAGCTGGGAAAATGGTGTATTGCTTAGATTCGGATCCGTGCAAAGTCCAATTATGACTGACTTTAGTTCTAATGTTAATTTGATTTCAACCCATAAGGAATTATTTAGATTAACTCAACATTTCACATGATGGATTAGTGCTCCACATTTTTCCCACTAATTTGTTGTGCAATTAGGCCAATGGTAAAGAGAGACATTGATGACCTTGTGTCCCTTTTGTTGGTACGTGGTTCCATTCTGTCTATGGCCTTGGACGGCTTCACTAAGAATCACCCAGTTCTGACACAGTTCTGAGTGCAGTCACAGAGATGCTATGGCTGCTCTACATGAAATGACATTAATGGTCTGGTCTGAGAATGGACACCATTACCTGCTTCCAGAGACAATGCCGCTCCTCAGACTGAACAATACTGTCTCACGTGGGCCACTCCCCCCACCAAGCCATGAACTGAAAGCTTGACATCTGCTTTGAACACCTGGAAGCCTCCCGGTCACACCAGCACCAACCCTTGGGTCAGTCAGATGGGACTAACGGCTTACTTAGGGCATTTGGTTCAGAAATATGACTCTCGTTACCGCAGAGTGGGTTGTTTTTTTTAAGGCTATTCATACTGCTATGCAGAGGATGCCTGTAGGTTGGCAAGCTGTTAAAAGCCCCTACTATTTTTTTAAATAGGCCTAAATGTCAGGGGCCTCTTAATGTCTAGTTCTACATGTATTCACATTATATGGACAATGTTTCCACCTGGTGAAACTGAAGGCTGCACGGTACTCAGGCTACAATACGACCATTCTGTTCTGCTCTAACAATTCAATTGATAGATTCTACATCAAAACAATTAGCTTTTATTGTTTCCAATGATAACGTCATTTTAAGAGAGAATGCAAACCTGTTTTCAAATGTAAGGTTTTGAATGTGTTTGACATTTCTCAGTAAAAACACCCTCAGACACCCACTATCATTCATGCCATCAGTAGTGACTCAGATGTTAAGGGGAAGAAGCTTTTCCTCCCAAATCAGTATGCTTTGTTTTTTTAACAACAGGTATGCATTTCCTGCATAATATATGTTTCTCACAATTGTTTGTTTTTTTGTAAGCTGCACACAGGTGATACTGAGTCTTCTCGATTAATAGATTACACCATGCTTAAATAGACTCCTAAGTTATTATTTCATATGAGACATATGTAAGAAAAGGGAGGGAAGAGTCAATTATATTGAGTAATTGATTTTATATTGGAACATTTATTTCTCAAACCTGTTTTATGGAAGAGGAAATATTTCTGATAAACTAATATGTTATCAAACGGTAAATGGTGAATTAATATAACATTTAGAATCATTGAGAAGGGGTGATATCCGCAGGGACTAGCTCACCTTTAAATTACAATAACATTTCTCTACTTTGGACTGATGAGTTTATGATTCTTGCATGTTAAATGACTAACACAAACCTTACATTTATGCATGTGCATGTCTCAGGAAGGCTCCCAAATAATTCTGAGGGGCCTATCCTATTTTTGTATTTAAATGATAATGTGCTAATCCATTACCTTGAGTTGTCTGCACTCAGGAAAACATCCCTATCAAGTGTTAACCCAATAACTACAGTAGGACAGCTCTGAAGGCCAAGGGTCAGAGAGAGAGCTACGTGGGTCCACGCCAGCCACTGCAAGGTCCTAGTCACCAACAAAAGTGGATGACAACAAGTGATGTGTCCTAATCACCAACTTGCACCACACTTGCACTACATACACCAAACACACTACACACAAGGTGTCACAGGCAGTGCCAGCTGAGCGGTTCCATATGCTCTCTGGTTCCTCGTTTGTGTTACCTGTGCGGAGTCTGACTGTCCGTGTCACAAAATCGACCGAAGGAATACACACACACACCCCATGGAGCATTCCCACCTCGTGATGACGGCTCGCCTGGGAAAACGACAACGCAACCGTGAGCAATACAACTGGCCTGGCCCAGTGATGTGGGGTTTAGCTCGCCACAAGATTACGTTTGGTTGTGCGGCGACAAGCTCTATCAAGTTCTGGCTCCCCTCTGGATAGGTACATGCACTCTAGTGGATTTGAATCCAGCAATCAGGCTTAACAACACTACTCTTTAATGTATTATCCATGCATAGAAAGACCTACAATGATGTTTCAAGTACTGGATTAATTTCAGTTTTGGCCCAAAACAAATATTTATAATATTTCATATAACAATTATGCAGCATATTTGATCCTCAAATTAGAGAAGTCATAATTTAAAGAAATTGATATTCTCAACATTAGATAAACACAGAAGAATCCTTCCAAGTACCACTAAGTAGCTCAGGTAAGTATGGCTAATAGGAATAACTTGATAGACTTAATTTGGTACAGATCAGTGGTAGCATTTACAAATGTAATAATTCAAGGTTTAAAAATGTTGAATCCTTCCTTTCCAGGTTTTTACAAACGTCTTTGAATATTTGCCTACTTTTCCTTTTCAGATTTTGAACAATGTACTTGACTAAAATGAAGGTATTGATTTCACTAAGTTGCCTTACTCTTGACTAAAGCGTATTTAAGTAAACGTAAAAGTAATCCTAAAATTGAGGACACTGCACTTTTGCAGATTACAGATTGATCAAATCACCAGTGTGAATTCTATACTCTAACTGTGAATGTTTAGCTGGATCTCTTACGATCCTGAGTTTTAAAATGCTTTTGAATAGTGATTGCCTTGAAGTAAATCTTTAAAGCGGCAAGCTGGTTTTGATTTATAGTTTGATGAATGAAATTAACTAATGGTAAATGATAAATATATAAGTTTAAAACAAATATGCTTGCTATTGTGCACCTGTGTTTATGTGTGTTCATTATTATGCTTTTGACAAAAGATGATCAAACCACTGATGAGAGATGATTTTTCCTATTATGATTGGCTGTATCAATCATTGTGATTGAATGTTTCAATCTTAATGTGATTGTTATTGATGTAATTGATGTTGTGTAAGTCCACACTCAAATCTGAAGATTCCCATTGATTTAAGTATTGAACTAAATATTATTAGACTAAGGGTTTTAGATTATCAAAATTGATAAAAAGAAAGAAACTTTAGATTATCAAAATTGATAAAAAGGAAGAAACTGTTGTGGAAATATTTTCCAAGGCCCATAAACTTTGACCCAGTGTATCAGTTCAAACTGTCCTGACTGAGCCAGCGCACCTGTAACCTTTGCTGCTGTGCTCTCAATGTTTTGTCTCCCTGTTCCTGCCTGTTGGCGTCAGCTGATAGAGGTGTTATCATTCTATCTTGTTATGCAGCATGTTGATGATGCTCTCTGAACTAGCTAAATACATGGGTCTGGGTAGAGTCTTCAGAATTGACGTGGCAACTCTACCGTGAAGTCAGAACCTCTGACTCTTGGACTTGTGATGTGAATCCTCCGGCCGTTAACTCCAATAAACCATCATGTGTTTGACATCAAAGCTACTGCTCTTCCCGTGTCTCCTTCCTGAGACGGTGACTCCCACTGCATAGCTACACAGAAGTTTCCTCTACATCAACCATAACATACTATGATAATTGCCTGTCAGTGCGACACCCTTCTGTCTGAAAACATTTCATAGCCAGGAAACCTCCATACATATCATATCACTGTAAATTCCCATTCTAAAGAGTACTCACATTATCCTAGGATTAGTGAGTGAAATGTAATTTACAATGAGAAAAGGTGCTGTGATCAAGTGGTCTGGCAGGCCAAATTGTAGGAGATATAATGAATGTATTCAGACATTATGTCATGTCTGCTGCTGATTAGAAGCTCAGGATAAATTGCATAGTAAAACAAAGGAATATCTTAACAAAGGACAGTGCCTCTGATTTGGTATTCTTCCATTACAACATATAGGGATACATACCTTTTTCAAAGTGCCACACATCATAGAATTGTTCGATGTTGCGTTCCCTCAGGTACTTCTGGATCTGCGGATGACTGTCAGTCACAATGTACTCAACCGCCAAATCCTTTGACTCCAGATGATCTAGGCATCTTTTGAGTCCCTCCTTTTCCATGTGGTAACTACCACCTACTTCATTGCTCTGTTGGGGAATAACAAATAGGGCATAAATACACAGAAGCATGCATCAACAGCCAGCAAGCCTAAAATCATAGCACCCAGAAAGAGAATCACACCTGAACAAGCTGGAAGTCCAGAATGGTGTTGCTTCCCAGGTTCATGAGTGTGTAGCTCCCCGAACTTAGCCGAGTGTCCTGAAGAAAATATAATACAGGAGGTTTCAAGGCTTTTCAACCGAACTTCAATGGATAAGTAGATGAATTGTAATATACACCAGTAACTCTGGCACTAGACTGTCTTGTCTGTTTCTGCTTACCTGGAGAGTCTGCTCTCATATCTCCTGCAACTGCGACCTTTCCCCCCTGTTGTTGTAGATTATCGAAATTCTGCTGCTGATCAGTGTTCCACTTGTGGATATAGCAGGCTCCAGGTAACTCTTAGCATGCCTCCTGAAGGTCCCATACCCGATGATCTCCAGCTGCATGGCTCTGCATATCTATGAATAAATAGAAAAAAAAGGAAACGTTTTTGAAAAAGTCCACTGCTGTCATTTTTCATATGCTATAGATGTTAGAGATGGTAAAATACCTTTCGTAGTTGGAAGAAGGAACCCCCAGTGAAGTATGTAGCAGCGGATAATTGTAAGTTGCCAACCGGGGTACTTCCGATGACGGGCTGGCTCTCCCATTTTCTGAAGAAACTGCAGTTTGAACAACGCTGTGTGAACGCCACATAGGTCCCCACTTTTCTTGTTTGGACATCACAGTCTGTCTTACACACCGGACATTTTTCAAACAGCTGTCTGAGGCAGCTTTCAAAAACAATGTACTTTACGTCACGATGCGTGGATCGGGTCTGAAGTCTAATGTAACAAAAACAAATTAACAATAAGTTTTAGATTTCAACTCTGAAAAACAGTAATAGTAATGTGTACCAAATGTACCAAACTTAAGATACGTCGCATTCTTCTACAGTATCATCAGGGTGGTAACTCGAACCCAGAGTCTCCTCAAATTCTGTCGACGTCTCTGCTTGTTCCTCCTCCAACTCCAGTCGAGGTCTCTTGCGAGGTCCCAATCCTGGGCCCTTTATTGGTGTAGAGGACAAGGGGGATTTCTGTGTAGGTGGAAGTTTTAGTGCCAACACTTTGAAAGACACCGTGGCCTGGATGCCTGTTAATAAAAAGGGAAAAGTGCATAAATACTATGTACATTAGATAAGACACTAATACATTGTAAAAGGCCAACAACTTGTGTACATCTGACAGATTAATTCATGAAAAATGTACAAACTACAAACAGCACTGTATTTCTTGTAGTCAACATAACAGTATTTCTGTGATATACAATAATATCAAATAAGGTTTTATTTATAGAGCACATTTAAAAAACGATTTTTGGTCGAGCACAAGTGCTGTACATGTAATAAAAGCACAATTAAGGTAATGTATCTGTGATTTGTCAGTGTTATAGTCTACCTTTGCTTCTCACGTGTGCCGATTTCAGTGTTCCCCGGGCCAACTGTGTAGGCAACAGAAATGGCGGACACTTTACATTCCACTGTCTGTGTTCCCACAGACCGTGTCTCAACCCTCTGAGTTCCCACACAAACAGTCTGTGGACGGTCTGTTTGACATCCGACTGTACTGGAGCAGTTGGTATTGTGTTCCTGCTGTGATGTACTCTAAGAAAGATACACATAGTATTCATACAATTAATTGTGTATCCGAGGAAAACAGTCAATTTCATAACAGCAACACTTTTACAATTACAATGTTCTACAGATAGTCTGCTACGTTCGGTCATTCATTGTAGCTGGCATGAAAACAATGTTTTTCATAACATCTCTATGTTAGAGCTTCTAGCTTAGCTTATTAATGGTAGCTCGGTAGAATACACGAACGGCAACTGTAATTACTGACCGTACGGTTAAAGTATACTGTCTGAGTATTTCGTGTGTGTTTGCAGACATTCTCCTGCTATGAGATACATGTAAGGCCATGTGCTAACATCGGTGTTGAGGTCTGGGAATGCTAGGTAGCCCTCGTGTTTACCTCGGTAGCATAGCATTAGCATAGCATAGCATTTACACAGTCGTGATAGATACATTGTTTGTTTTAAACAGAATAAATACACAAACCACAATGAATACTTACAGGTTGTGTACCAGAATCTCCCGCTGGTCCAAACAAAGTAGGAACAGCATCGTCCTCCAATATCAGCTTTGCAAGTCCGAAGCTAAACATTGTTACGTTTTTAAAGCTTTGGTCCGTGAAATGCCGCGCACACACAACAGTACCGGCTGGTAAATCAGCTGGAACAGTGTTAAAAAGGAATGTCAACCACTGACTTCGTCGTGGTTCTGCCTTCGGTACTGCAAACATTGTGGATTTCTCCACACAATACAGGCAACAGACCCTCCGCGACATGACTGGATAGAGCTTTGAAAAGAAGCAGGTTTTACGACACTTAATATGGTCGGCTGGCAGAGGAAGTGACGTCACGCGGTGCAGCTACGTCACACGGGGCAGGAAGTAAACAATGGAAACTGAGAAATCTCCAACGAGGCTTTTGGGGGAGGTCTTTTCTGTGTTAGAGTTTACTCGCTACAGGGTGTACTTTGAGGGTTTTGACTTTGCAGACTGTTTACATGCATAAAAACCTTCATAACACACAAGGGGACGGGCAATAACCGGAAAAGCATGACATGGGACCTTTAATATTTTCTGCACAAACTACATATCATCTGAAAGCTGATACTCCACAGATTATTTTTGTTATAAGTATCATCACTGTAGGACACAAACTCACTGAGCTAGCAGCCAGAACAGAGAAGAAAAAAAACAACAGTTTTCAAAACCATAACAATAATTATGTCTTACCGTTGCTGTTTTGTGATCAAAGCTCTTGTTCAAGGGGGAAAAAACGCTGCTTAAAGTTAATCCAATGTCTCTTAGTCACTTTAGAATTGTTCCTGATAATCTATCATTACATTCATGGCAGCAGAGTAGGTAGAAAGTTTTGCAGTCCCGAGCTAATGCTGTCTCACGTGCTGTTTACGCAAACCTCTCTCTACTTGACGTAAGTGTTTAGCGGGACTTACTAACTGTCACTCGATTCTATTGGCTCTAACGGTTCAGAAAAGGTGTCAATCACCCAAATCGACCAATGGGTTCCAAAGATATGATCCTGCGTAGTATAAACTACGCCCGCTCCGGCTCCATTACGCAGCCAGAAGGGCTTCACCACCGAGCAGGTGCTAGAGATGCTAGCTGACGATAGCGGGGCTATGATCATACCAGATGACTCCTCGTCGGATGATGAAGATCTCCTCCAGCCAGACCTGGATCCGGACAGTAGTGACTCGGATGTTGAACTTCCACCACGGGAAAGGTATGTAATCTCTCTGTTTTTATATATTACTTATGTGTTTGGTGGAACTGCGTCACAGTGCTAGCTTAGCCAAGAAGCTACAGGAATGATTAGGCAGAATGCTAAATAGTGTTACTTGTCTTTTTGGAGTTACATTTTCTAAATGAATGGCCAGTGAATGAATATACATGTGTTTACTTATTTATTTGGTGTAATATTATTCATTTATAGTCCAATATTATCCTATAAGTATAAGCCAGTGAATTAATCTAATCTCTTTGTTTTTCCACATTTGTTAGATGAGGAGTGACCCCAGCAGGACAAAGCCACACACCCAGAAGACTTTCAGGGAGCAGCTTGCTGCAGAATTGTTGGAGTTTGGCTGAAGGCCCTGCTGAAGGCCCTGCACCTCCACCACCCCCTCCTCCTCCACCACTCACATGCCCTGAGTATTATGGAGAAGATGCCACCAAGGTCAGGAAGAACTGCAGGAGGTGCCTAGATGCTGGACTCAAAAGGGTGAAGACACCTGTGTACTGCAGGAAGTGCCAGGTCCCTCTGTGCTTCACTGTCAAAAAGAACTGTTTCAGGGAGTGGCACGACCTAAATACTGGAACATTCAGGTAGGTATAAAGTTCAGGTAGGTATAACGTTTTGAGTGTTTATTTAAAAAAGATACTTTTTATATACCTAGTGTGATTTTATTGTATAGTACGTTGGTAAAATGTTTGTTTTTACAAACCTACATTGTGTTGGTAAAATGTTTGAAATCAATCTGCCCCAGTTGGAGTCAAATGTTACCTATGTTTCCGTTTTTTTTTATTGTGCAAGTACACTTACACACAATGACCTACAGTGTAGTTTTATTGTATAGCGCGTTGGTACAGTTACATACACACACAGCTACACTTACACACCTACACATGCCCACACAGCACAGCTACACACACACACACACACACACACACACCTACACTTACTTAAATATTGTTTTTTTTTTGTTTTTTTGGGTGGAATGAATACCTATAGTGATGATTCAATGTAATACAATGATTTGTATAGTCTGGTACCTGAAAAAGGTCAAATGGCACTGATGGAACCAAATGTGCCCAAAGCTTATTCCGCCTGGACTTTATTTTCATAAACCTCTCTAAAAAGGTCAAATATCACTTGTTTTGCCTCAATCTTGATACAGGGTACTTATTATATGTTATACTTTGGATTCCTAAAGCTTTTAGGCTACTAACCCATCATTCAAGGTTGGTCTTCACTATAAGTAATGGGTTTTCTTTAGGCGGAGACAGGAATTTACATTTTTTGCTATGTTCCATCTGAATTTACTCTGACACAGAAACATCTATATTGATTCTGACACTTCTACATCCAACTCACAGATGTAACCTTGCTTTGATAACAACAATTATTCATATAAACCTTTTAGAAGTGAAGTTATAGTCATTTGTTCTGGGAATGTCATTTTCGAGCCTGAAACCTGAAAAACAGGCTCGGGGTTTAACAGGTTAAGAGTCTAACGAGTTAATACAGAGTCTAAAGAGTGAGAGAGAGTGAATAAAGAGGGAACAGACCTGCTCTGTGGATCTGAAGCTGAGGCTGTAAAACAGCGTCCAGTAGTTTCCGGTGTCTCTCGTTCTCCTGTTTTGAACGAGACAGTTCCTCCTCGTACTTTGCTATCGTTCTTTCAAACAGAACAAAGATGTCTTCAGCAGCCGCAGTGAGTCGCTGCTTCACCAACGAGAGCAGGCACAACACTCATGTTTACTAAATCACCACTTCCCGTTTCTCTCACTCTGTGTTGCTAGCGTGTTACCAGCTAGCATGCTAAGCTAGCTTCTAGAGTCCGAGCTAGAGGCTTCAGAAGAAAGAGCACAAAGTCAGAGGTTCATCCAGACACACAGACGATGGATGGATCAGCTGTGCACACACACTTCCTCAGGAACACCGAGAGAGAACCATGGATGTAGCGAGAGAACACACGAGAGAAGCCACGAGACGACGATCTGGTTTCCATTAGAAAGAGCGAGACCATCACTTCCGGTGCATCACTTCTTCGTCTTCTCTCGATTTAAAGGCGGATTGCATACAACTTTAAGGTGCATACCGCCACCTATTGTACAGAGTGTGTATCACCATTATCATCCTATCACCACTTGTGGAATTATACCAGCGGAGGCTGTGGCGCAGTGGATTATTAGAACGTTGGTTTTCGGATCAGGGGAGCACAGGTTCAAATCCCACTGCAGTCAGCATGTCGTTGTGTCCCTGAGACACTTCACCCCAAATTGCTCCTGTGGGGATTGCCCGCAGTATTGAGTATGTAAGTCACTTTGGATAAAAGCGTTAACAAGTAACATGTAATGTAATGTATAATACCACTGTATTTACGTTGTTTTAAATTCTTCCAATCAATCCTGTTTCACTCAAATACTTAAGAATAGCCTTCCTGGTAGCTCTTACCCCCTCACCGTCTGTCCCCAGTGTCCCCATCAGGCTCCACTCTCTATACTGCCTCTCTGACCCTGTCTCTTAGTTTTTCCCTCTCTGTTTTGTACATGTTGCAGTGTAATATGATGTGTTCCACATTTTCTTTCACTCCACGGAGGAGATGTCGGAGAGAACGTGCTCCGAGGTGTGGTTAAACTTTACCCGTCTCGATGCTCGTGGACTAAAGTGCAATAAGAGTTTAGCATGTAAGGGCAGTAACACAAGCAATCTGTCTAAACATTTAGCAAAAGTGCACAGGGTCGGCTCCAGAACAAATCGAATGGGGCGGCAATCATTTACCAAGGGGGGGCACACACTGCCGTCAACAACCAACACACAAACACCAACGCAACTTCAATTTAAAAAAACATGCTGTAAAGTGTATTTCACACACATTGCAGGGTGTAGTGCTATTGTATAGCGCACCTATGACCTGTGCAGACATGCACGGTTGTGGCACGACCACCAAAACAGAAACATATGGGACATAGTCCACCATATAAAAGTGTGCAAATGTATTTAGTATCCTATCCATGTGAACATGTTTTAGGTGGGGGTGGACCTAACCTCCTCTAGGAGGGTCCGGGGGCATGCTCCTCCAGGGAAGATTATTCTTAAAATATTGAACTTAAATGCTTCAATCTGGTGCACTTTGAGAGCAAAATGAAGAGATCTATGGATACATCTCTCAAGCATCCATATGAAACAGAACTGTACCAAATGTACTTTTTCTTTATTGATATTTTACTAATCACTCCCCTTTTCAACTGTATTCTTGTGTTACTGTCCTATAGTATTTCATACCCGTTTTTTCATTTATTCTCTATTCTTTAATAACTATAATGATCATATAAAGGTATTCCTCAGAAATACTTGTTTACATAAATGGTGACCAAACCGTTTGAGACCCACTGAGATAACCTACACTAAAGTGAACTATCTAAACACTGAGAGAGTCCTTACCTCTGGCTGAGGTTATACGATCCTCTCAGTCCGAGAGCGAGAGGACTCTCCTCCACCTTGGTGTAGAAACAGCTCTTTATATCCGTTAGCATAGCTAGCTAACCAGATGCTAACACAACATTCCACGTTACCACTCGCGCACTCACAAAATGCGCTCGTGCCACACACACACACACACACACACACAACACACCCACACACACACAACCACCACACAAAGCCACACACACACAGAGCCGAGCTTGAATGAAACACAGAGACCCAGAAGTAGGCTACTTGTACTGTACTGTATCATATTATTTTCGATGGGTTTACTGTATAATCAGTGTGAACAGATGAACAGATCGCCACTGGGCTTTCATCTAACAACCAGTCCTCATGGCATTTCGTGTTCACCAACACGATTTTCTCCTTTTTTTCGTGTTGCACAGCAAGATGCAAAAAGCAATGTATTTCTACTGGTAATGTTGTTTCGTGCACGTCTTTTTCTCCGGTCGGGTCCTAAACTCCTAGAGGCCTACGTCTGTTTCCGGTTATTTTTATTTTGAAATTCAGTTTCCTGACGGACGCCAAAAAAGCCCGAGATTATGGAATTAAACCAATAAATAAAAGCAAGGGATAATTGTGGTGTTATTGTTGAGTAAATAACAGTGTGTTATTTTGAAAAGAATAACAAATTAGAAGGAAAAAAATATTTAAAAAATACAGATTACAGTATTCTGAGGCTCTGAGCCATTTATTTTCCTCACAGACGGCAACAAAAGTCCGAAATTTTACGATTTTAAAATAAAAGCAATAATTGTGGCTTGATATTGAGTAAGAAGATATTTTATGAACCACAAAGCTTCCGGTCTTCCATGACCCGACCGGAGAAAAAGACGTACTGCAGGCACGAAAACACATTACCAGTAGAAATACATTGCTTTTAAAATCGTGCTGTGCGACACGAAAAAAAGGGGAAAATCGTGTTGGTGAACACGAAATGCCATGAGACTGGGTTGCATCTAAACACACAGCCACGTAATGATAACAAAACAAAGGTCGGGGGGTCATTGTTTAAGCAACACACCAATCAGAGAGCAGCAGTGAGCACAGCTCAGGCTGTGTTTCATATTTGTATTCTTTATTTCTGATGTATTTCACACAAAAAACCTTTAGTGGAAACGTTTTCACTGATATGATTTTAAAAAAAAAATGGCTTGGGCGGCAACAGTGACTCATTTGGGGGGGCATGGCCCGCGAATGACCCACCATGACGCCGACCCTGAAAGTGCACCACATTCAGACGAAGAAATGCACCGTTTTCGACTGTCTTCCTAGTAGCTCTGTAGCCCCATCCACGAGTAACTTTTCCACGTCAGGTATTATGTATGCTAGCAGAAACACACAGAGTTAACTCAATTAGGAGGACTGTCTGAGGACCACAGATGGAAATGAGCTATTAGCTATAATCTGGCATATTGCATCTCTTCTCTTTGCTGAGATTAATGTTTTTGTATGCATGGTTTTAAAAAATAAAAAAAAAATTATACAAACATGGGTTAATGATTAGAGGTACCAGAGTTATTTATTTTGTTAAAGTTTCAGCTATTCTGTGTAAGAGTTGGTGAGGAGCTGATAATTTATTCCGGCAAATTACTCAGACCTACTAATTGACCTAACCGAAGTTATTGAGTCTATGTAAGTTTACCTGCTTGGCTCAGAATCCACCAACGTCAGCAAGATCTCACCTCTATTAACTCCCTGAAGAACCAGGTTTAATTAACTGCTGTTTTAATTCAGACGACCCTCTTAATCGGTTTAAGCGATCCCGAAGGATTTTGATATCAGTAAATGAGGTGTGAGTGTGGCAGTGTGCAATCTCACCTTTGAAGCAGGAGAAGAGAGCGCAGATGTCTTTTAAGTTGTTCCAATCCAAAAGGTGGGATCAGTTTATTTGAAGAAAATAGGTCCAAACTAATACAGGGTTTTTACCTTCTCTTGTTACAACATTATAATCATACTAAACATATCATGCTGGGGTTATTTTCTAATCTAAAACCTTAATTCATAGTTCACCCATTAAAGTCTTCCGACAAAATCCAAAAAGAATTTCCTCGTGGTGGCGAAGGTTCTCTAATTAGTTCTAAAATCCCGACACATTTAAGAATAGTAGGTTATATCTCTCACAGGCTCCGCAAATGAGAAAAGATTTTCTGTTTGATATTAGATTTGTTTTATATGTAATGTCTGCACCATGACATCAAGTCAAATTCCTCGTATGTGTGAACCCACCTGGTGATAAACCTGTTTCTGATTCTGAAGTCTCAGTAAGCAGTGGTTAAGTTCAATGATTAAATCTTCTCTAACAGTTATTGTCAACTGTATGCTTTCCAAAGCAGATAGTGAGTCTGTGCATATCACCACCCTATCAGGTCTGACCTCTTCAACCCATTGTAGCCCAATAATTTCTGCGAGTATTTCTGCTGTATAAACTGACAAGTTATTTGACACTCGTTTTGAGATTGATATTTTGAATTCTGGGATATACACGCCTATCCCCACGCATTCTTGGGCGACCCCACTCTGTATCACCGTGCTATTATAAGATAGATAGATAAAGAGAGAGCGAGATAGCTAGATGGATAGATAACGTTGCTATGTTTCTTTTTATTAAAAAAATGAAGAAAAACATTCGTGCAAAATCGCAGAGACTAATTCATCAACAATTCTTTATTAAACTCTGATTTTTACAGTAATATTAATAATAATGGGTTTAATTTATAAAGCACTTCATATTTGATTTTAAATCCTGAAGTGGAGGCGTGTGGTGCAGTGGGTTGAGCGTTGGTGTTCGGATCAGGGGGTCACAGGTTCAAACCCCACTGACAAGACACTTCACCCCAAATTGCTCCTGTGGGGATTGTCCACAGTATTGAGTATGTAAGTCACTTTGGATAAAAGCGTCTAACAAGTAACAAGTAATGCAAACAAAGTAATGAAGTGCTTCAAGCAGTACTGATTAACACTGCTTCACATTCATGAATTAGAGTGTTTGTATCAAACCTTCATAGGTAGAGGCTGTCCAGTAGAGCTGATGTTACTCTAGCTATCCTGAAGGTGGCAGCAGAGGAACACAGAATATATATTTATAGAAATAGAAATAAAGCAATGAAGTCATTAAATAAATAAAGTAACAAATAAAATGTCATTTCACATGGAAGTTGGTCACCAAGAAGAAAGGACACAAGGAAAGTGCCATTTGAGGGGGGGACTCGCCAACTATCTGATATTTAAATATTTAAATATTTTTAATCCTCTTTTCATACAACTTTAGTTATATTTTGAGGACAAGTTTATCCAGCAAAACAAGTGCATGTATTATTTACATGTTGGATTGTTTATTTCTAGTCTTTTCATTTCTCTAATGTTCAATATCTTGTCTTTTTATGCTGCTGCCACACAAACATTTCCCTAGTTGGGATCGATAAAGTACTTCTTATCTCATCTTATGTTATCTTAATAACACGCAGGCCTGTTCCTCCTTGACTGCTATTCGGTGCTTTTATTAACATGCATCTAGTTTTATAGGTGAAGAAGAGACAGGAGCTTCTGAGATCCACGTGTTTAGAAATGGACATTTTCAAAAACCTTAAATAGACAGTTTCTGTTGGTGAGGAACAAAGTGAGGGTCAGTGTTTGACTGTTAAACTACAGTATGTTGTGTGTGTGTGTGTGTGTGTGTGTGTGTGTGTGTGTGTGTGTGTGAGAGAGAGTGTGTTGTGTTGTGTGTGTGTGTGTTTGGTGTGTGTGTGTGTGTGGTGTGTTGTGTGTGTGTGTGTGTGTTGTGTTGTGTGTGTTGTGTGTGTGTGTGTGTGTTGTGTTTGTTTGTGTGTGTGGGTGTGGTGTGGTTGTGTGTGTGGTGTGTGTGTGGTGTGTGTGGTTTGTGTGTTGTGTGTGAGAGAGAGTGTGTTTGTGTGTGTGTGTGTGTGTGTGTGGTGTGTGTGTGAGAGAGTGTGTTGTGTGTGTGTGTGTGTGTTTTGTGTGTGTGTGTGTGTGTGTGTGTGTGTGCTGTGGTTGTGTGTGTGTGGTGTGTGTGTGTGTGTGTGTGTGTTGTCACCTAGCCTGGTTTTAGAAATCTGGATCTCAAGATGACATTTTTTTCTGAACACAAAGAATAGTTAATAACATGTCAGGATCTATTCGTCTGTCATATCCAGCATACATTACAAACTTCAAAAATGATATGATACTTCATGATGTGTGTGTGTGTGTGTGTGTGTGGTGGTGTGTGTGTGTGTGGTGTGTGTGTGTGTGTGTGTGTGTGTGTGTGTGTGTTTGCGCGCGGAAATAGCGCATTTAGTGTGTGTGAGAGAGGGAGAGAGGGAGAGAGAGAGAGAGAGAGAGAGGGACCGGTTGCCAGCAGCAGGGACCGTGTTGTTAGCATCTGGTTAGCTAGCTGCACTAACGGACACAAGGAGCTGTTTGTTCCACAACAAGCTGGAGGAGAGCTCTCCTCTCAGACTGAGGGGCTCAGGTGAGCTAAAGGACTCTCTGAGTGTTTAGATAGTTCACTTTAGTCTAAGTTATCTCAGTGGGTCTCAAACGGTTTGGTCACAAATTATTCAAAAGATTATTTCCGCGGCACACCTTCATATGATCATTATCGTTATAAAAAAAATAAGAGAATAAAGGAAAAACAGTTATGAAATACTATATGGCAGTAAAAACAAGAATACAGTTTGAAAGGGGAGTGATTTGTAAAATATCCATAAAGAAAAAGTAAATCTGTTTACAGTTGTTTCATCTGGGTGCTGAGAGAGGTATCCATAGATCTCTTAAAGAGCCTGTGACAGCATCCCAACACTGTTGTGCATGAAATATTGGGCTACTAGTAATCTCGAAACCGTTAGTTTAAAAAAGATGGTGCGATACCGTTCCGTTAAATATCAATCATTTCGAACATCGCGGGGAAATTCCTTCGACTCATTTTGAAGTTTTGGGGGAAGCCGTCAATGAAGCCGTCAATGCGGGAACGCTTCACTGTGGCGGCGAGAGAGGCCAAACACGGACAAAGTGTGTTTGTCATGCGTAGAAATGGTGAATTACTGAGTTTAGGCACGCTAATAACGTTTTAATGAAGTTGACTACAGTATATTCATATGTGTCAGTGCTGTCATGTCAATTCGGCGAACATAAACATAAATGATGGTGGTGAAGATGATGACTTACAATTAGGATTCAAAATCGGTAGTGAGAGCTACTGAATTTCCTCCCGTAGGATGTGATATAAAACAAATCGATTATTTTTGTAGTTGTAAACTCAAGTGGATGAAACTACATTTATTAGTGCTTTCATGTCAATTCGGCGACATATGATACATTAAATGATCGTGAGGATGATGATTAAAAATCGTTTGTTTGTGCCGGTGTTGCAGTATAACGTGAGTCATGACAACTGGCGACATTCTATTATTTTCGTCATAGGAATCCGGGGCGTGTACATTGAGGACCCATTGTTGACTTACCATGTCGATCGCCTCGTTTGTCGTTTACGTTCATCTTTTGCTATATCTGCCTTCATAAGATCACTTTGATGCACATTCAGTACTCGTATGTGAGGTTGTGGGTGAGAGGTGGGATATCGTGACGCTTACAGGGAGGTATCGAACATTACAAAGTAGGTGACTGTGTGGATGCCTGTTCAAAATATTGGCAAACTTGAATAAATCATTTAAATTATATATTTGTGTCCGACTTTCATTTGTACATCGTTATTAATGTGATCTATAGTAGCTTTGATAGCTGTCCATACCTTCAGACAGCCTAAAAGTAAAACACAAGTCGTTTATTCACAGCCCCGAACGCTCATCGACATGACTGGATCACTCATGACAGGTTGTGATCAGCTCCGAATAAATTGTGATATAGATGCTGTAGCTATTCTCCAGGGAGCACGTTTTTTTAATGAAATACCTGTATCCCTCTCATCACAACAAGACTCTACACTGTGCAGGAAAAACAATTACATACATGAAAAATAACCTTGATGCATGGGAATGAAACACACAAACTATCTTCCGTGGCTATACTGATATGTCACAGAACGGTAAACTACAGAAAAGTAAGTCCAGCGGGGAACACGTTGAATACATATATACAATAGTTCTATTATGCCTTTAAGCCTATACGTTTAACCCATAAGAACCCGGACCCATTTCTACTTTTGGGGAAATTAAGGGGGACGTCATTTAGACTAAATAGACCTAAATAGACCTAGAACACATTTCTGACAAGTAACCCCCCCTAGTGTCAAACATCTGAAATGTGACATATGTGTCACATTGGGCTTTAATGGTAAAGTAACTCTTATTTATAACTTCATGAATGAGGATGATTTTTTGGTTTCCATTTGTTTGAACATACTTTAAATTGAATAATAAAGAATATGTTAACTAAATATAATTGAATCAGCTAAATTAACTGAGCAGATCATAATCATATTTGTAATTGTGCATATATGTCACTCCGGGTTTACTGTGAATGTTTAGGGTTAATGTCCCGATGTGACATCAGTGTCACAGCAATATTTATGGCATTTGTTTCATATCAATTTCATCAATAAATGTTTCTACAACAGCTTATATGTAATCAGCATCAGAAAAGAGCCGAAGACAGCTTAATGTTTAACAAATGACATGTCATGTAAGCATTTGTATTCTTAAATGGCTTGAATGTTAACTTTAGCAACAAAAAACCTTTCCAAATGTAGCTAGTTCTGTCACATGTGTTAGCCTGGCACAATGGACATCTTGGACATGTTGTTTATGGGAACACAAAAGCAAATGACAAGGACCATAACCCACCAGGCTGTTCAGTGTGTGTCACTTAGGGACTTCATGAGATAAAAAAGGCTAAAGCTGTATAAGGAACTTTCCAGAACATTTAAAGTTCATGTGACACCTGTGTCTAAGCAATTATGTCTGCCTTCCGTGTTGCACCATGAGGACCCACTGATATAAAATGTTTAACTGTCTAAGTTGCAACCATGCACTTTTTGGAGGGCTAAGCGCCAGCTTGACATGTTTTTGGCTTCATTTATAGAAGGAAAGACAACAGTGATAGTTATGTTTCAGAATAACATTTATTGAAAATTGTTAGAACAATCTCACTGGTCACCGGCTTGAGCTTCAATCTCAGGATCCATGTATTTGTGATCAAAAGTAGGCTAATATAAAAGTAGTGTAGATCATTACATTTTCAGAGAGAGTAATATTGTAATGTAACGTAGCCTATTACTTAAAAAAGACAATAATAAGTAATGTACTGTATTACATTTTGGAAGTAATTTGCTCAACACTGCAGATGATCCAGTCATCTCGATGCTGCTTTCGGGCTGTGAATAAACAACTTGTGTTTACTTTTAGGCTGTCTGAAGGTATGGACAGCTATCAAAGCTACTATACATCACATTAAGAACGATGTACAAATGTTTTATATGTATTCAACTTGTGCCCCGCTGGACTTACGTTTCTGTGGTTGACCGTTACTGTGACATCAGTGCCCCGCTGATAAATCTTTTGTCACAAAACTCTGCAGCTGAATGGTTTCTCTCCTGTGTGGATTCTCATGTGTTTCTTTAAATCTCCTCTATCTGCAAAAGATTTCTTACAAATTGAGCAGATGAATGGTTTCTCTCCTGTGTGGACTCTCATGTGTTTCTTTAAATTTCCTCTCTGTGCAAAAATATTTCTTACAAACTGAGCAGCCAAATGTTTTCTCTCCTGAGTGGATTCTCATGTGCCGATTTAAATGTCCTCTCTGTTTAAACGTTTTCTCACACAAAGAGCAGCCAAATGTATTCTTCTCCTGCCACTACGTCTTGAATCACTGACAGGGTTTGTTTATTTTTCTGAGGGTTTGAACCTGGTTCTCTGGTCTCCTTCAAATCAGCACTGTCTTCAGTGTCAGTTCAGAAGAGTCTCCAGGGTTGTCCTCAGTCTCTGGTTGTAAATGTCTCTCTGGATCTGAGTTCCTGGCTGGTTCTGGTCCTCCACAGTCCTCTCCATCAGCTTCTGTTTCCAGGTGTTCAGTTTGTCTTTGATGAAGCTGAGAGGACTGAGGTTTCTCTTCATCATCTTCACTCTTCACAGGGACAGGAGTGAATGTGGACTTGGTGATATCAGCCTCCTCTAGCCCCTGATGCTGTTCTCCCCTCATGACTGCTCCAGAGTTCCTCCTGTTCCTCTTTAATGTGTGGGGGGGGGCTCTGGGTCCTCCTGGTCCAGACTGGAGCTCCACTCCTGCTGCTCAGGGGGAACCTCTTCTTCAACCACCACCAGCTGCTGGACGTCTGCAGGAAACAGGAAACACATATTCAGAGAAACTGTAGAGTATTAGAATTTAAAATCTAACCACGATTAACACTTCTTTAACTTTGCAGCCCTTATCCATTCCTTATTTTAAATGCTTTTCCCAGATCGGTCGGCCGTTCACAGAGTGTGAGGCCTTAGCCTTATAGTTTGTGACCTGTCTGCAGAGTCGTTAGCTGAGAACTGGTGTTGGAGTTTCTCAGAGTAGTCGTTTAGCATCTCTCACCACCTCGCTAAAACCTGTACTTGGACTCATACAGGTGCATCTCAATAAATTAAATATCATGGAAAAGTGAGTTTATATGAGTAATTCAATTTATAAAGTTTAAATGTATATATCACAGATTCATCACACACAAAGTGAATTATTTTCCAGCGTTTATTTGTTTTAATCTTGATGATTAAATGAAAGCCAAAATCCAGCATCTCAGAACATTTTAATAATACATAAGGCCAATACAAAAACTGATTTTTTTATTAATATAGAAATGCTGTCCTTCTGAAAATCATGTTAATGTGTATGCATTCAGTACTTGGTTGGACCTCCTTTAGCGTGAATAACTGCATTAATGCGGCACAAATCTCTCTATTTCAGCGTGATAAGCCGATGAACTGCTGCCTTTGTGCATTAACCTGTTTTAACCCTGAGCCTGTTTTTTCAGGTCTCAGGCTCGGAAAATGACATTCCCAGAACAAATGACTATATCTTCCCTTTTAAAAAGGGGTAAATTAATAATCCTTTTTCTCAAAGCAATGATAAACCTTGGAGTTGGATGTAGAAAAGTCACAATCAATATAGATTTTGTTTATTTTAAAGTAAATTCAGATTGAACATAGTAAAAAAAATGTAAATGATAGTGTCCGTCCAAAAAAAAAAAACAGTACTTATCGTGAAAACCACCCTTGGATGATGGGATAGTAGACTAAAAGCTTTAGGAATCCAAACTATAACATGATAAGTACCCTGTATCAAGTTTGATGCAAAACAAGTGAAATTTGACCTTTTTAGAGAGATTTAGAAAAGAAAACCCACTTCTGGGTCATTTGGGTGCATTTTCCATATCTCTGGCCCCCCTTGTTCGATTTTGATGATTGAGATCTCTTCTTAACCGTTAGAGCCAATATAATTGAGGGGAAGTTCCTAAAATCCATCTAAACATTACCCATTGGTGAATGAGTGATGCGTAGCCAGAATGCCCCGGAACCGGTAGCTGTGATACACTGGTTATTGACATAAAGTGAATGATGGATTATCAGTAATCATTTCAAAGTGACAGACACATTGGATTAACCATCAGCAGCGTTTTTATCGTTTTAATGCAATTAAACACAACTTTTGATCAGAACAACAGCTAAGGTAAGACGATGTCCCGTGAATGCTCCGTAAAGTTACGTTTTGCTTCCCATGTTGCTAGTTCTATCTCAGTGATGATACTTATACGTCTGGAATCTGTGGAATCTCAGCTTGCTGATCTATATCTTGTTTGTACAGATCCGATAAGTAATAAGGGTATTTATACCTAGAGTTCTGTGCTAAGTGTGTTAGTATTTTTTCGCTCAGGGCTCATTTAGATGCTTCTTGTGAGACTTGTGTTTTGTTTCGGTAAAAATCGTTCGTATCGTCAGTTAGCTGAGTTTCTTCCCGTTAAAACAAATAAATGACTATATAATAATATAAGAATAAAACACGGAGGACGGAGATCTCTTTTTCTCCCCCTCTTCTGAGAGCCCAGCAGCTGAGCCCAGCAGCTGATCTCAAAGCATGCTCCCCTCTCCTGCAGGGGGGCGTGGTCAGCTGCAGCTCATTTGCATTAAAGCTACGTCACAGAATCAGCCCCTGCAAAATCAGGGCTGGAAAAGAGCAAATAGAGCGAAATGAGGCATGGCTAAAATGCAGGATCTGTTTGGTATTTTGAAAAAAAAACAACTATATTTATATACTTTATATAGGTATGGCCCTACAATATATTGTTCAAATATAGCATGATAAGTCCACTTTAATATAAGATATTTGTTTGAGCACTATATGGGCGGCACTCATTATAATCCTGTTCACCTGCGTGAGGTGTGTGTGGAAGAGAGGGTGACACAGGGTCGTTGGACTTTTTGTTGACCGCAAGTTGAAATGATTGCTTTGATTAATATAACAATAGGCGCGTTCACACCAGAGTACTTTTCCCGTTTAGTTCCGTTAGTACCCCTTATGTCGCGTTCACACCAAAAAGAGTACTTAGGGAACTTTTACCCCCATTTGTTGTGCCTGCTGAGAGGTGGTACTCTCCTGGGGGAAAAAAGTGCCCCAGTTCTGATTGGCTGGGCGAATTGCAAACCACGCCCCGTAAAACTCTGAAATGTTTTGTAGAGCCGCCATTTTATTATCCTCTCATTAGCATTAGCATTAGCCCAGCGCACAAATGCAGAGAGATTAACTTATGGAAACACAAAATAAAACATGGGAGCGGTGGAGATGAGGAGGTGTCGGCATTCTGGCGATTTACTCGGAAGGCTTCAGTAGCCTCCACCAACTCCGGGGACTTCCGGCCCGGGACTTCGGGTGGCAGGATACGCCGTGAAGTTGTTTGCGGCCTGCCAGTAAACCCAAAGCAGAAGAAGAAGTGACGTCAGCTGCTTCATTTGCGTAATCTTCCCTCAGGGAAAAGTACTCCGGTGTGAACGCGATCGGCTCTTAGTTCCATAGGGGAACTAAGTGCTGGGAACTAAGTGCTGGGAACTAAGTGCTAGGAACTAAGTACTGCAAAGTACTTGGTGTGAACGCGGCTATTGTGCAGGTCCAAGGAGAATAAGTGGATCATTCCAGTTTTCATTAAACCACATTATTTTGCAACAGAGTTTTTGATCTCAGCAAGTACTTTTTTTGTAGCGTGTCACACAATATGCAAAATGCCAACACCATTTCCAAAGAATCTAATTTATTAGGGATTCCGAACAAATGTATTATTGGGGTAGGTTTTGTTTATCAAAATTGATGAAAAGGGAAGAACTGTTGGGGAAATATTTTACCTAGGCCCATAACTGTGACCCAGTTTATCAGTTTGTACTGACCTCACTGAGCACACGCACCTGTAGCTTGGCTGCTGTGCTCTCAGTGGTTTGTCTCCCGGTTTCTTCTTATTCTCTCAGAACCAGCTAATACATGGGTCTGGGTAGAGATCCTCAGAATTGGTTTGGAATCCGTTGTGTCAACTCATGGCTCGTGACATGTCTTGTGAATTCTCCGGCCGAAACTCCAAATAAACCGTCAGTGTTTGCCATCAAAGCTCCTGCTTTCCCCGTGTCTCACACCAACGCAACTCCGGTTCAAGCTCCGTGCTAGAGCTTTTCAGGTTCAGAACCAGTTCTTCGGTTTAGCTCTGGCGCTTTTCACACCGCCCAGAGTCCGACTGGTAATGCGTCGTTGCGTCATCGTTTGCGTCATGACGTAACCGTTTGCGTGCCTGCTTCATAAAGCCAAACCGCACGGATTAAATCAGTTGCATTCATTTCTTATGGCTCTATCTGCAGCTTTTCCGGAGTCATTTCTGTGGTTTAGTTATATTCTTATAAAAAAAGTGTACTCGTGTCAATAAAGGTTTTTTTAAAACACAACTGCTTCCGAGGTCGGTCTTATTTCTTAAGGTGGACTGAACCATGAGTGTGGAGTAACGTTGTATCTTTCATTTAAATGAACTGTAACCTTCACCCAGGTATGTAACAGCTGTTCTCAAATGAACACGTGAAGTAAAGTTTAATATTTATAGTTTTATAGATTTATAATGAGGTGATCAACGTGAATGCTCAGGTTCCACCTTAACACGCAGACACGTTGCTTCACCATGAGCAGAAACCTTTATACAGTCTATGGCAGAAACACTGAAACTCTTGTTAAGTTTCTCCATCGTTGTGTACAAACTGGATAAAACGCAGGCTTTTTGTTGTTCAGGAGTTGATCTGTCTCTGCCCCTGCCCCCGCCTCGACGTAAGCGGGACGTATGTAGTGCTTTTGCTCTGGCCGGACAATTTTTTGGTGCTTGAAACGAACCGGATTCCGGAGCTAAGAGGCTGCTCCGCTGCGGTGTGAAGAGGAAAACCCGGTGCTTTTCAAGCTCTAGCTCCGAACCGGCCCTGAAACACCGTTGGTGTGAATGAGGTATGAGAGTCCCGTTGTTATGCCGTAGGTTGAAGCCTTGCCGTGGATTGAAGCCTTGTTCGCGGGGACGCGCAAAGGTGACGTCATCGCCTGTATTGAGCGTTTACCGTTTTCTAAGCTTTTTTCTCTCTTTTGAATGATATATCAGATTAAACAGCAAACGGCTGAATAAATAATGTGCATACAATTGCGAGGAGGCTCGTTTTAAGGACACGTTTCTCAGATCTGTCACAATCTTCGTATTGGAATACACTTACGTTTTTGAGTGCAGTCCCACTCTGTTATATTCCTCCTTCCTACAGAACAGACAATGACAGGATAATATGTGATTTGTCAATAGTCCTATTTCTTAAAACCTTCTCTGTTGTTTAAGTGTCTGATAACCACGAATAGTAAGCAATGATATAACAGTAATGATATCACATGATCATGTCAGATACTGTGTTATTTTCAATCAAGCCTAAAAGATAATGTGTTCAAACTGGCTTCACTCACTTGAATTGCTCCTTTGAATATCATTTTTATATATCCCTACTCAACACATGTTTGCATTGTAATGTAAATAGACCAACCCACTGCTATAATCACACTCTCGACCTTGTTCTGACTTATGGTATTGAAATTGAGCAACTATTAGTCGAACCGCATAATCCTGCTTTATCCGACCATTTCTTAGTAACTTTTGAAGTACTGTTACGAGACTACAAAGCATTAGTCAAAAGCTCCTGCAGCAGAAACCTATCTGTTAGTGCTATAGCCAAATTTAAGGAAGAGATTCCACCAATACTTAACTCGATAGCATGTCTGCATGTAAGGGAGGAAACTTATACAAAATGTACACCACCCCAAATTGATCATGTTGTTGATAGTGCTACAGATGCGCTGCAAATACAATTAGACTCTGTTGCTCCTTTGAAAAAGAAGAAAATAAAACAACATAGATTAGCTCCATGGCATAATGCCGAAACCCGCAAAATAAAGCAAAAGTCGAGACAACTTGAAAGGATATGGCGTTCCACTAAACTTGAAGAATCTCGTTTAATTTGGCATATTACTCTCAATGAATATAAGAAAGCACTGCGTAAAGCGGAGAGCAGCCTACTACTCTTCATTAATAGATGATAATAAGAATAATGCAAGATTTCTTTTCAGCACTGTAGCCAGGCTGACAGAGAGCCATAGCTCGATTGAGCCTTCTATTCCCATAGCACTCAGTAGTAATGATTTTATGTGCTTTTTTAATGATAAAATTGTTACTCTTAGAAACAAAATTAATGACCTCTTGCCTTTGACCAGTATAGTGTTATCAACAGCTCCCGGAAACGTAAGTTCTAATATTACACTAGATAGTAAACTAGAATGCTTTTCCAGCCATAAACCTTGAACAATTAAATTCAATGATTCTCTCTTCTAAACCATCAATGTGTATGTTAGACCCAATTCCAACTAAGCTGTTGAAGGAAGTTTTTCCATTAATTAGCACTTATTTATTAAATATTATGAATATGGTCTTTATTATCAGGCTATGTTCCACAATCATTCAAAGTAGCAGTGATAAACCGCTTCTTAAAAAAGCACAACCTCGATCCAGAGGTTTTAGCCAATTATAGACCTATTTCCAATCTTCCGTTCCTCTCAAAAATTCTTGAGAAAGCGGGTCGCAAAACAGCTGTGTGATTACTTAAAAAACAATGATTTATTTGAAGATTTTCAGTCTGGCTTTAGAACACATCATAGCACAGAGACAGCTCTGGTTAAAGTCACAAATGACATTCTAATAGCCTCTGACAAGGGACGTGTCTCTATTCTTGTTTTGCTCGATCTCAGTGCTGCATTTGATACTATCGACCATGATATCCTATTGCAAAGACTAGAGCACTTAGTTGGCATACAGGGAACTGCTTTAGACTGGTTTAGGTCCTATCTATCTGAACGCTCTCAGTTTGTACGTGTCAATGATGAATCTTCCACGCAAACCAAAGTTAGCCATGGAGTGCCACAGGGCTCAGTGCTCGGACCTATTTTGTTCACATTATATATGCTTCCGTTAGGCAATATTATAAGGAATCATTCTGTACATTTTCATTGTTATGCGGATGATACTCAACTATATTTATCAATCAAGCCTGATGAAATTAATCATCTAAATAAAATTCAAGACTGCCCTTAAGGACTTAAAAACGTGGATGACCTTAAACTTTTTGATGTTAAACACGACCAAAACTGAAGTTATTGTACTTGGCCCGAAGAATCTACGAAACAAATTATCTAAGGATATATTAACCATGGATGGCATTAATTTGGCCTCCAGTGAGAACTGTAAGGAATCTTGGTGTTATATTTGATCAGGATTTATCCTTTAACGCCCACATAAAATCAATTTCAAGGACCTTCTACTTCCATCTACGTAACATTGCAAAAATCAGGCATATCTTGCCTCAAAACGATGCAGAGAAACTAGTCCATGCATTTGTTACTTCAAGGCTGGATTATTGTAACTCTTTATTATCAGGGGTGTACCAAGAAGTCAGTCAAGTCGCTTCAGCTGATTCAAAATGCTGGCAGCTCGTGTACTAACCAGAGTTAGGAAAAGGGACCACATTACTCCTGTTCTGGCTGCCTTACACTGGCTCCCTATAGAACACAGGATAGAATTTAAAATTCTTCTTCTCGCCCTACAAAGCCCTTAATGGGCAGGCGCCATCTTACCCTTAAAGAACTCATTATACCCTACTGTCCTACTAGGGCATTGCGTTCCAAGAATGCAGGGTTGTTGGTTGTTCCTAGAGTCTCTAAAAGTACAATGGGAGCCAGAGCCTTTTCTTATCAAGCTCCACATTTGTGGAATCAGCTTCCAGTTTTGTGTTCGGAGCGGCAGACACCCTATCCGTTTTTAAGAGTGCGCTTAAGACCTTCCTTTTTGATAAAGCTTATAGTTAGGGCTGATTAGATTCAGCCCCTAGTTTTGCTGATATAGGCTTAGTTTGTCGGGGGACATCTTACTTCTTCCTTCTCTCTGTCTATACCTGTGTACTCTCATGTTCCGATTAACCCCAGCTTCCCCAAATGTCTTTCTTTTTGGTGTCTATATACGCCGGGATCCGGAGTCATGGATGATCCTGCGGTCCTGTGTCCTGGATCTTGAGTCGTGGCTGTGGTCCTGGATCATAGGTCCTGGATGGATATCCTCGTGGATTCATCTTCCTATTATACACACATGCATTTCCAAACATTTGGACTACCTATGTTGCAAATGTATTATCTTTCAATTTACACACGGCATCTATTGCACGTCTGTCCGTCCTGGGAGAGGGATCCCTCCTCTGTTGCTCTCCCTGAGGTTTCTCCCATTTTTCCCTTTAAACTGTGGGTTTTCTTCGGAAGTTTTTCCTTGTACGATGTGAGGGTCTAAGGACAGAGGGTGTCGTATTGTCATACTGATATTTTGTACAAACTGTAAAGTCCACTGAGACAAATGTAACATTTGTGATATTGGGCTATATAAATAAACATTGATTGATTGATTGATTGATTAATGCCACTCATATTTGTATTTTATTTTTTAAATTGTATTTTAAAGTGACATTGAATGCTTTGAAAGGTGCCCTAAAATAAAGTGTATATTATTGATCTTATATCTGTGCCTCTATTACATTACATTTCATTTTCTATCACACTATTAATGTTCCTTATTTTAGACTAGGTTAATCCTGGTGTCAATAGGAAAGATCTGCACTGTTCTCTACATAACATGTTCAGAGCAGGTATTTCTCCTGCCGGATTTGGAACCCCCCCTTAATCTTTGTCCAGGATAGTCACAACTTCACCAAAATCACACTGGTGCTGGCTGTTCCCCTCTAGTTTGTGCTCACAAAAGCATTTCACTCTGGGCCCAGCAGGTCAAAAACTAAAGAGGGGCTTCCATATCCGGCAGTGCAGTTGCTAGAGCTGCCGGATTTTGAAGCGCCTCCTGTCATTTTGGCCAGGACAGTCACAGACTCACCAAAATCACACTGGTGTTGCCTGTTCCCCTCTAGTTTGTGCTCACAAAAGCATTTCACTCTGGGCCCAGCAGGTCAAAAACTAAAGAGGGGCTTCCAAATCCGGCAGAGCAGACTTTCTATCCTGAGGAATATTTTCTATTTGCTTGCAGTCCAAGTCATTGCTGCGTTTCTGTGTAATATCATAATAATAAAGTCATCCTTTTTCCTGGCAATGATAAATCCCTGTTTTTACAAGTTCAAGTGTTTTGAATTCTTTCAACAGCGCACACCTTCTTTATTACCACATGGACACAAAATAAAGGGACATTCTTTTAACCTCACCCAAACATATTTGTTCACATTTGTGGTATCTTCTCCATTTCTTCCCTTTATTGCAATAGGTTTGTAAATTATAAATAATTAGACCAATACAGTATTTTTCGTTTGCAAACACACTAAAATTACACATAAAGCAACATTATTTAAAGTGACACTCAAAAGCAAAACCTCAGCTCAAGTCTCCAAAAATCTAAACACATTTTCAACTTTGCACTCAATTTTAAATTCAACAGGGCACTTTTGCAACACTGCACGCAGTTCTACAGTTCAGGCAAACAACTGACATAGTCACTTGTTTGCCATTTTCAAAACACTGCCATTAAAAGTCAATAATCAAATACACATGGCAAATGACCATAAACACTGAACTGCTTTATTGTTGACTCATCAATCAGGATGAAAGCACTGTAAAAAGACTGTGCATGCCTCTTCTACAGGCAGTGGAAGAGAGGGGAGATATCCTCTGTGATGGTGAGGAGCTAGTGTTGGAGTTTTGAGGTTTTTACAACCCCACTCTGCTCCGCGTGTCGTTTTGACGAGTCCTGCTTAAAATCATAACAGGAAGGAAATCAGACAGAGAACACCCGGATACCAGTTGAAACAATAATCTGTTTTAATTATCAAGGTAATAATGCAATGCAATATAATATACTACAATTATATTGTAATGTGTAAGGAGTATGCCGGGCCCACTCCTGCCCTGGTTCGCGTGCTGCGGAGATCCTTCCGGTCCTGACAGCAGTGAAGAGAGGCCGAACGTCAGGAATCGACAGGAGATATACCAGAATAGAGAAGGAAGGGGTTAGGTCAGCTGGTCATCTTTTCAGGTCATCTCATTGGGAGACGCAAAATATGCTTTGACACAGTGACCCAGCGCTGGCCAGCAGAAAACCAAACAGGCCCATTTTACAACAAAACACATCTTATCACCCAAGTCATGTGTTTCTTTATGAAAGCCATACTTGTTGGAAATATAACAGTCATTATCCCATGACATCCTCAGAACTAGCTCACCAACAACGCCTAACTGTCTTCATACCCCCCAATCATCTCTGAACTTTTATTCACCAAAGTCAGCTCACCCATAATCTAGAAGGACCATTGTCTCTCTTAACTGTGTGACTAAATTCTCAAGGCCTGCAGGATGCGCATAATTAACTAGACATATTAACTAATTAAAGGGTAAAAGTGAAAGAAAAAGACTATTGCGCTAATCTACTTTTAAGAAAAGGGAACATTGTTTCAGGAATCTATAAAAAAACCTCTATATTTAAGAGGAAAAATGTATTTTGTTCCTTCAACTATTACCACACAGGAATGTATATACCCACACATATATTAGGGATAACATGATGCAATACACCTCTTATATATTGGTGAGATTAAAATGAATATACCAAAAATATGCTGCATCATATCTTCTGCATAATACTCTTCATAAACTTCCACAATTCCCCCTTTTTATCTCTTTCTCCAGAGATAAACTTTAAACAAGGCATTTTGAAACATATACCCACTGTCATTCTTTTCTACTGTGTCCGTCCCCCAAACATTGTATAAATCCATCCGAAGCTGGTATTTAGAGTACTTGAAACCTTCATGGAGACAGAACACCACTTTCCATGGCAGTGAAGGAACCATGAGAGGGCAGCTGAGTGCTAGTGCAGTCTCCTTGTGTGGTGAATCATCAGCCGCCCCCTCAGAGAAATACGCCAACAAGGGGCAGCTGATAGGGAGGGGGAGATGCGGCTTTCCCTTCACGGGTGGAACTTGTGAAGTAAAAACTTCTTTGCAGCAATGTTGAGCCGCATCATCAAATGAGGGAAACTGGATTCGCCTGTCAATACACTGATATTTATTGAGAGACAGACAATTACATACGGCCGGGAAATCATCCTAGTTTCACACTGTCCTTGTGCTCCACCAAGGTAATCTCTGCCCCAAAACATCTAACCAACACGAGGAGAGGCGGGCTCCCAGAAAGCCCGCGTATAATCAATAGCCGATGCGAGACAATGGTCTGCTTGTCTCAAAGAGATGCTGCCAGGTCAACCCCCCACGGACATAGGAGAAGCGTTTGACCTGTGACCTCAACCTATAGAGGAGTCTCTGACTGACTACAAGCAGATGTTTGCAGTATCACAGATTCTATAAAACAATAAGAAACTCTATAAACAGATCAGATGAAAATATTCTCTTACAGATTCACTCTTTTTATCAATCTATTGATAACCAATTAACATTAGTCTAATAATATTTCAGTCAATACTTAAAATCAATAAGCGTCTTCAGAGTTGGGTGGGCTCAGATACATTCATTACATTAAAAATAGAACAAGATTGAAAACATTTCAATCACCCTGATTGAACACAGTCAATCATAATAAAAATCATCTCTCTTCAGTGCTTGGCATCTTTTGTCAAAAGGCACAATAATAAACACATGAAATACAACAATATTATAGCAAAATATATGTTTCAAAAATAAGATATTTTATCATTTATCACTCAGTTAATCTCATTCATCAAACACAAATTCTAAATCATCTTACATCTCAAAGATTTACTTTAAGGCAATTACTTATTAAAACACAATTAGAATTTAGGATTTATAATAAATCCAATTGAGGTATTAAATCAGAATCATGAGAGATCCAGCTAAGGTTCCTAGTTAAGGTATAAATTCACAGTGATGAATCGATCAATCTGTAATCTGTAAAGTTACAGTGTCCTCAATCTTTAACATTACTTTACGTTTACTTCATTACGCTTTATTCAAGAGTAAGGCATGATATTTAATTAATTACATTACTTCAACTATCAATCATTATGTCATTTCAAAATCTGAAGGGAAAACTAAACAATTCTCAAAATGTTTAACAATCTGAAGAATCAAACATTTTATTGTATAACGACCTGAAAAGGAAAAAATCAAAACATGTTCTTTATTCAGAGCATCAACTGTAATCAATATCAAAACATCTGTTCTTTATTCAGAGCATCAACTGAGATCAATATCAAAACATCTGTTCTTTATTCAGAGCATCAACTGTAATCAATATCAAAACATCTGTTCTTTATTCAGAGCATCAACTGAGATCAATATCAAAACATCTGTTCTTTATTCAGAGCATCAACTGAGATCAACATCAAAACATCTGTTCTTTATTCAGAGCATCAACTGAGATCAATATCAAAACATCTGTTCTTTATTCAGAGTATCAACTGTAATCAATATCAAAACATCTGTTCTTTATTCAGAGCATCAACTGAGATCAATATCAAAACATCTGTTCTTTATTCAGAGCATCAACTGAGATCAACATCAAAACATCTGTTCTTTATTCAGAGCATCAACTGAGATCAATATCAAAACATCTGTTCTTTATTCAGAGCATCAACTGTAATCAATATCAAAACATCTGTTCTTACCTGGTAATGATTAAGGATAGTAACATTGTCTGTTATAATATTAGAAATATCTTATTGTCCAATACCTTATAAATCTGAAAATATCAATTAATTAATTAGTTTAGTGTGAAAGTGTAATCTGATAAAATATATTTATCACCACTATTTAACACATATCTGTTCATTGGGAATACAAAAACAATCATTAATTGTACATCTGTAATCATCTGGTCATTCAATTCAAATGTTATCTTTGTACGAGAGCTAGAAGACATGTTTTCCTCCTCCTCTTTATGACACAGAATGTCTGGTGTGTAAAGGCATCCTGATACTGTAGATTAGCACTGAGGTGCTGATTGGCTCAAAACTCTTCTTCATCAGAGCGCCATAACTCAATTATCTGTAGATTACCACTGAGGTGCTGATTGGCTCAAAACTCTTCTTCATCAGAGCGCCATAACTCAATTATCTGTAGATTAGCACTGAGGTGCTGATTGGCTCAAAACTCTTCTTCATCAGAGCGCCATATCTCAATCCCCCCCAATTGCTCTGCTTTTGTGGCTCAATTCAGTGAGCACTTTATGATCTCCCAGTGAAACAGAGGCTCATCTGCCTGCATTCCTTCTGCTATCTGCTTGAGAGCAGTGCACCTGCCTATTCCAAGTGGCACATCCAGATGCCCCCCCGTGATGGGAGAGGTTATGAAAACATCTGCTCCTCCAATGAAACATGGAAACCTTGTATGAAGCTCTGAAGCCATCGCTCGTCCTGCGAGCGAAAATGAAGAAGCATCCCATCTCATCAGAAAGTTGAAGATTAGAATCCTCTCATCTCGAACGACCTCCTTGCCCGTGGATAAGTTGCTCCTCTGCAGCCGCAGAGTGTGATCCTCTCTCTCTGACCCTTGGCCTTCAGAGCTGTCCTAGTTATTGGGTTAACACTTGATAGGGATGTTTTCCTGAGTGCAGACAACTCAAGGTAATGGATTAGCACATTATCATTCAATTACAAAAATAGGATAGGCCCCCCTCAGAATGATTGGGAGCCTTCCTGAGACATGCACATTATAAATGTAAGGTTTGTGTTAGTCATTTAACATGCAAGAATCATATACTCATCAGTCCAAAGCAGAGAAATGTTATTTTAAGTTAAATGTGAGCTAGTCCCTGTGGAATAACCCTTTCTCAATGATTATAAATGTTATATTAATTCACCATTTACCGTTTGATCAAGGATTAGTTTATCAAAAGTACATTTTCCTCTTCCATAAAACATAGGTTTGAGAAATGAATGTTCCAATATGAAATCAATTGCTCAATATAATTTGACTCTTCCCTCCCTTTTCTTACATATTGTCACATATGAAATAATAACTTAGGAGTCTATCTAAGCATGGTCTGCGCGACTTGCGCGTCCACATCTCCACGTGCAGTGCTGCATAAACATGGCTGAGTCAGCGATAACTATCGAGGGGTGGAGGTATGCCCATTATTTTTTATATCACGCAGTCTATTCTTCTTCTCTGTCTTCCGGTGTTGCCTGTATTAAATGACAAATACACACTACCGCCATGGATTTGATATGAACGAGGCGGCAGTTAGCAGCTAGCGGCTAGCTAGTAATGATCTAGTGATATCGGTAATATTAACTCCATTTAATACAACATTTACGGTACAAGATTCAATCATACAGCCCATGTAGTATGACAATGAATTACAGCAAACTTGTGCAATATATCCATTATTACAGCTCCGTGGGATGGCAGTAAGACGATATGGATCCGTTCCCGTTGTGCATCCATGGGTAAAGATAAACGCAACTCACATTGGTTCCTCATACAGCATCTCTGTAAACTACGTGTATTCACTGAATTTCACTCTCTGCCTTTAACGCTCGTTGTAGCTCCAAAAGCTCCAGCCAGAGCCTGGCTCCAGCACCCTCCCTGTGAACACAGTGTGCTCTGATTGGTCGGGACACGTAACATGAACGTGCCGGGCTGCGCGGGTCCCGTGGATTAGATGCGCGTTCATAATGCAGAGGGAAATAACTCTCAGAATAACGTTATTAGCAAATGTTTTACAACTTGAGGAACGAATGTTTTTTAATAAGGGCTATACAAGTGTTCATACTGGGTAGTTTATTTAGTTAAAAAAATTATCCAACGAGTTACAGACCACTCTTTCCCCATGTAAATCAATGGGAAAAGTGTTTTCGGGCCTGGCAACCAAACCGGAAGTGTAGTACCGCCGTTTGGCCAGCACGAATATTTTCATCTGAGTCCGGCGCACTACCTGGGGGCTTGACTACCGCCGCCTGCTGGTAAGGAAAGTTATTGCCACTCACGCATGCGCAGTTTGTACGTGCTCGGCGAGGAAAGTAACGAGTAAAGTACCGAGTTACTTTATGCAGATAGTAACGAAGTAGTGTAATATATTACATTTTTAAAGTAATACATTTATAATTTGTAGTTCCGGACCATGGACAATGCAGCTTCCTTGCATTGACAGTTGTCTGTGCTGAATTTCTGCTGAGTTTCTTTTGCCTCATTTTCTATTTGTGACCTGTCTGGTGTAAATGAGTGTGTTGCTGCTTTGATGAAGCCTAATTTGATAAAGTTTCAAATTAATTTCGGAAATATTTCGTAATATAGTTGTCTTTGTCACATTTTATTTGGCATTAGTAAATAATTATGCACATTTACAGATACTTTACATAATATGAGTGATAACACGTGTTATCAGGGCTATCTTTTCACAATAGGTGTGCCTTGAGATTTTTTATTTATTTTTTTGTCCTTTGGTGTGCCTTGGGCACACCAAAGTTTGGGAACCACTGGCATAAATGATAGTGGGCGTCTGAGGGTGTCATTACTGAGAAATGTCAAAGAAATTCAAAACCTTACATTTTAAAACAGGTTTGGCATTCCTCCACTTAAGGTGGACGTTATCATTGGAAACAATAAAAACGAACTATTTTGATGTAGAATTTATAAATTGAATCGTTAGAGCAGAACAAAATGGTTGTATTGTAGCCTGAGTTCCGTGCAGCCCTAGTTTCAACAGGTGTAAACATGGTCCATATAATGTGAATACATGCAGAAGTAGACAGTAAGAGGCCCCTGACATCAGGCGTATTTGTTAAAATAGTAGGGGCTCTTCACTCTGCATAGCAGTATGAATAGCCTTAAAAAAAAAAAACAACCCACTCCGTGGTAACGAGAGTCATATTTCTGACCCATATGCCCTAAGTGAAGCCGTTAGTCTCATCTAACTGACCCAAGGGTTGGTGCTGGTGTGACAGTTCCAAGTGTTCAGAATTCCAGCTTCCAGTTCATGGCTCGGTGGGGGGGAGCAGACCCACGTGAGACAGTGTCAATGGCTGTATTATTCAGTGTGAGGAGCGTCATTCTCTCTGGGAGCAGGAAATGGTGTCCATTCTCGGACCAAACCATTAATGTCATGTAGAGCAGCCATAGCATCTCTGTGACTGCACTCAGCCGGACTGTAGCAGGGTAGAACTGGGTGACTCTTAGTGAAGCTGTCCAACGCCATTAGACAAAATGGAACCACGTGCTAACAAAAAGGACACAGGGTCATAAATGTCTCTCTTTACCATTGGCCTAATCATAAACAAATTAGTGGGAAAAATGTGGAACACTAATCCATCATGTGGAATGTTGAGTTAATTTAAATAATTACTTATGGGTTGAAATCAAATTAAACATTAACATTAGAACCAAAGTCAGTTAACAAATTTGACTTGCACAGATCAGTAATCAATACACCATTTTTTTTAGCTCCGTGATGAAAACGATAACAGGCAGGGATGCAAACTTGTCATCAATAAAATATTATTGGGGTATGGACAGGGTTGCTAACTTTGGGTACCTGGCTGGAGTGAGATTTGATATCATGGGTTTAATTACACACATGCGCACGAAGTGACTGCTATCGTGTCCGTAGCGGGACCTAGCATATATTTAGGACATATATAATATATATATACAAATACACAATATTGGACACAGACTATAAAGGGCACACAGTTTCATTAAATAATGAAAGTCAAACACATGTTTGTTTCCACTGTTTTATTGTGTGCCTGTCGCGAAAAGCAACTTATTGACGTTATCGGCTCCCGAGTATTTGTGTTAGATAATCTATGGTAGGGCTAACCCATACAGTGGTGGGGCTCAAATCAGTATTTGAAATGTAATTACATACACGCTATATCGCCCCCTTGTCAGTGAAAACGCCACGCGTGAGGTTTAGAATATTTCCCTGTCTCATATCCAAATTGAACTGTATGAAATTAAAATAAAAATAAAAACATTTGTCTTGTAGTAAATAAAAAGGCGACCTGGAGCCAATCCTGCCATTTCCTCACAAGTGAAAGAGTTCACATGCTGAAAACCCAACCCCCGCAGGGGGTCTGGGGGGATTCTCCCCCAGGAGATTTTTTGAAATACTAACATAAAATACACATTCTCTCTTGAGATGAAAAAAATAAATCCATCTATTACTGCACGACATATTTAAATGAAGCTGAACCTGCTGCTCCTCCCATAGGGAAGAGGCTGTGGTGAATTACTTCGAATTACTTTGAAATTACCCCCATTGTTCTTTGTGTCAAATGGAAGGTTTCTGGCTAACGTTAGCTTAGGTCTCAGATCTTGTTCTTGAGTACAAGTAGAAGTACCAGAGTGTAGGAATACTAAGTTACAGTAAAAGTACTGCATTCAAAATGTTACTCAAGTAAAAGTAGAAAAGTATTGTCATCAAAATATAGTGAAAATAGCGACAGTAAAAGTAGTCGTTGTGCAGATTGGTTTATTCCAGAATACTATATATGATATGTTTTATAATGATTGATCATGAAAGTGTTCTCAAAGCTGGTAAAGGAGAAGCTAGTTTGAATGACTTTGTATACTGCATACGGTAGCTGGTGGATTCACTCCAGGTGGAACTAAAGTCTGATTAAACACTTGATTAGATTTCACATCATTCATCCACATCTGAAAGTAACTAAAGGTATTAAATACATGTAGTGGAGTAAAAGTACACCATTTACCACTGAACTGTAGTGGAGTAGAAAAAAAAGCAGCAAAACATTTTAGATACTCAAATAAAGTACCAGTATCTCAAAATTGTGCCCAAGTATAGTACTTGTTAAGTTTATGAACTTAGTTACTTTACACCAGTGGCTATACTGATAGAAAGACTAAGCCATGCACAGAGGCATGAAAATACATTTTGAAAATGCTCAACAGTACTGGCAAAATTATAAACTGACTGCTGCAATTAGATGTTCCTCTTTGTGCTGTGGTCATAAAACCCCCAATGGGTCGCGCCGTGGTCTGCTTCAGATTATCTTCTCCTTCCAGAGGTCACGCCTGTCTCTGACCCCGTGTCTTGCGTTTTATTTTATTTTCTTCTTCTGCAGCACCAAGCAGAGTATAGAAAAGGATGTTGAACTATATTTAAAACTGTAATTGAAGTTCAACTCATATCCATTATCTGATTCCAGTGGCCAGTTGGAAACAGATAATGACAAAGTTTTCATTTTGCATCAATCGTGCAAAAAGGTTCAATCACCATTGTGTCTAAGTCTTGTCTTATCTGCTTTGTTTCGGAATGTGTTAAATACATTAGGTTATTTTATTTTCATTATTACCATACAATACATAGATTAAGAATAAATGAAACAAATAATACAACATTGACCTATTTGAGCAGACAGATGACCCGCAGTTATGCCTCTGAGGTTCCCGGGTGTAAAACAGAGGCGCTTTTTTTTTTAAATGTATTTTCCTTTTGCGGAAATTTAGATTAATTTTACCTTGGCTGTGGACTGATTAATTATTAGTTGTTAAAAAAATGCACAAGACGGCATATACAAACAAACACGAAACAATTATACAAACAAACATGAACCCCGCAACAAATATCAGGTGACAGCTAAACTCATCCAGTTTAATTTTAATCCGAATTAGGGAAACTTCAGCGGGGGTAGGGAAATATCAGTACTTATTTTTACTTATTGTTTTTTTATTTTTATTTTTTATTTTTTTAAACAAAATCCAATTCAATAATCCGTAAGTTTATTAAACACAGTGTGAATGTAATATTCTGCCACCACCCTTCCCATTTAATAGCTCAATTTAGTTCTTGAGCTTATGGTGTGATTAACAGAAAATACAAGTCTGTGTTGTTAAACATTAATTCAGTTGATGAGCAATAAACTACCTTATTCTCAATCAAAACCACTATGCAAATGTAGTGGTAAAACTGCTCAACCGACCGAGAGCAGAGATATTAATTAATTTAATTAATTCTAAGAACGGAATCTGCTGAAGAGTAATAACCACATTATTCTCAATCAACAACCACTATGCTAATTTAGTGGTGCTCTGCCCTCCCCGATCCGGAGAGCAGAGACTTTTAATGAATTCAGTACCCTTTATTTTAACAACAGCCAAATTCAACAACCCCTCAGTTTATGAAACACAGCGTGACGTAATATTTCGTATCACGTTTCCCGTTAATAAGAGTTCTGTTTAGTTCCAAAACTCATAATGGTGCGATTTAAGAAGATACGACACTGTGCTTTGTTTATCCCCGTGTGTGCTGCTCCCCACAGGGGGGGGGGGGGGGGAGGGGAATTACCCACACCCTGCACCCGCAGCAGCAACAGGAAAATTTCGAGGCGAGTTGATTTAACTAGTTAAACCGTTGAAATCTCCAGAATTCGGCGATTCGTTTCAGTACAAATCTTTACATTGCTTTTAAACCCGAAGTTCCACATTACTGATGCCCTCTTTAAGGTCTCTCCGAATATTTGCCGTGCACACACACAGAGGAAACCAAAAATATTGCATCTATCTGTTCCACAGGTAATTTTATACCGTCAATACAGAGTCTGGCGAGGCAATGTCAAAATATAGATTTGAAATTACACTCACCAGCTCGACGATTTGTTGGTAACCGTTCGTGACGCCAAAATGTGAAGTAAAAACTTCTTTGCAGCAATGTTGAGCGCATCATCAAATGAGGGAAACTGGATTCGCCTGTCAATACACTGATATTTATTGAGAGACAGACAATTACATACGGCCGGGAGATCATCCTAGTTTCACACTGTCCTTGTGCTCCACCAAGGTAATCTCTGCCCCAAAAGCCACAAAACATCTAACCAACACGAGGAGAGGCGGGCTCCCAGAAAGCCCGCGTATAATCAATAGCCGATGCGAGACAATGGTCTGCTTGTCTCAAAGAGATGCTGCCAGGTCAACCCCCCACGGACATAGGAGAAGCGTTTGACCTGTGACCTCAACCTATAGAGGAGTCTCTGACTGACTACAAGCAGATGTTTGCAGTATCACAGATTCTATAAAACAATAAGAAACTCTATAAACAGATCAGATGAAAATATTCTCTTACAGAACTGATCAGAGAAGTAGACTCCTCTGCTGCCTCGACAAGTCCCCTGTGCCGTCCTGGCTTGCCGTGTCTTTGTCCCCCCGATCCGCTGATGGCAGCTTCTGGGCTGCCTGCTAGAGAGATGTCTTCCTCCTCCTCCTCCTCCGGCCCGCTGATGGCGGCTTCCGGGTCGATGCTGGAGAGATGTCTTCCCGATCCTCCTTCTCCGGTCCGCTGATGATGCCTCCCGGGTCGTCTGCTGTAAGGATGTCTCCAGGGTCCTGCTCCTCCAGTCCACTGATGGCTGCTTCCGAGTAGTCCACGTCTGCGACGGCCACGTCCGTCCTGATGTCGTCCCCTGGTCCTAGCAGGTGGTTTCCCCGCCGCACACTGGCTCCCGTGGTACGAGCTGTCCCCCTTTTCTCCTAGGCAGACGGCATGAGAGGTCCGCTGGGTCACTCGGTCCGGGCCGGAGAGCCTGGGGTTGAGCCACTTTGTCCTGATGACTTTCAGCCAGACGAACTCTGCTGTGTCGGCCTCGTGCTTCTCGGGTCCCCCTTTTGGCGCCAGCAACCTGTGTGGAGAAATCTGATACAACTCCCTCAAGCCTACGCTCAGCTGTTTTGACCCACTTGGAGCCTGTTGGTGGGGTGTCTTGAAACAACAGCCGTAGGTCAACTTCTTCCGTATTCCATTCTGGAATTACATCTCTCACAGTAGCCCCTTGGCCACTGATTCTGCATCTGTGTTACCTGTTATAACTCAATCAATATTAGAGACATGTCAACATTCATCAAACAGTATCTTATCCCCAGATATGGAGCAGGTCAATTCTAAAACTGTCAATCAATGGTCAGATTGAACAATCGAGTTGGGGCAGCAGTACACTCCCCCTTTTTACACATGACTCATGTGTAACCAAAATCCTGTATGGGAAGAAAACCTTCAGGTAATAATGGATTATAAGAAAATATCAAACATTTTTTCCCAAATGTACATCCATCATTTCCACAGTAAACACTTCAGTGAAATGAAGTGTTTCTCTCCATCCTTCAGTCCTAAAAGAAACAGAATCTTCATGTTTTAGTTTGAGTTCCACATTCTGCAAACTGCCACCTCCTGTGGGAGTGCACAAGTGCGGTTTTCCAATTCTGTGGAATGTTATTGAGCCCCAGAAAAATGTGTTAGTCCAAAAACATGCTTGCTTAGTCATTGTTTTAAATCATGCAGTTGCACTGATCACATGCAGACATACACTCACATTCACACTCACACTGTCAGGTTGTAAAGTCAAGTTTGGTCAGGTTCACCCCAGAGTCAGTCATTCACAGTACCTTGTCAAGTTACACTGTCGGTCAGGGTCAAAGGTCAGTTGGTCTCAGTCTTTTTTGGCCATGTGTCGTGCTCTGCAGAGACTTTGACATTTCAGCATAGGCCAGTATCCTTTGTCTACACAAATATGTATATATGGAGCGCCATCATTTATTAAAGATATCTCTAACTTTTCATCGGAACAGCTGTTTCCCACATTCCCTGAAAAGTGTTTAGCCAAAAAATGTCACTTCCTTATTGTACTACTACTGCAGTTTATTAACACCTAATGTATATTAAAATGTCTAATAGATCTATTTCAGAACCTTGTGCACATAATTATTATCTTGAGTCAAACCATTACTAGGATCTGTAAAGCTCTGCTATGTATTTCATAACTCATATTCACTCATCTTCAAATCTGGTCCACTTAAAGAACAATGTTAACCTCTTTAACAGTGCGTGGAACCTTGGGTGTCCGAATATGTAACAATCACTCCTTCCTTTATCAAGGATTCTAAATACAGAAGTCATTTCATCAATGGTTTGTAGCTAAATTTAGGAATTATCACTTATGGTAGGTATGTTTTTACTTTTTAACATCTCTAAATGTCAGTTAATTACTAACTAAATTAATGTCCATTAGGAGGTGGTGACGCTAGTCTTCCAAACTCATAATCTGGTGCCGTGTGCTTCCTGTGAAGATGCAAGTAAGATTTAAAAAACCACTGCAGGGTGGGTCGAGTGACCCCTCCTCCCTATTGGTCGTCAATAATATGCACCATTACAATGGGTGATTGAAGGCCTCACATTATGTCCAATTTCAGCATCAGCCTTCTTTACTCTAAAATTACTTTTTAAATAGGAATATTTAGAAATGGAACAAATATTCAATCTTCAGAAAAGTTCTTAACCAAAGTCTATCTAGTGAATAGCCAACATATTTGAAAATGTCAGATGTATAAAAATAAGCCTAAATACTCCCTTACCATCAAAGTCCAAATCTAGACATAAGGTGAACAGTTTTGGTAATGGACAATTTAATCTAAAAACAAAATTGGACTTGTGTCCTTGTTATTTGTTCGTCAAAATACATTAGCAAATACCTTGTGAAGTATTCGCAACATAACTAACCCTCTCTAGGATATAAAATCCATTCATCTTTTTACTCATAGTTAGTTTATATGTCAAGATTATTATGTGTGACCTAATAATCAGATGTCTTGTTTGCTAAACAAGGATATTAAACTTTAATCTTTTCAGTATTCCAGACCATCGTTTAAACAATCAGCCTCCCTTCTCAAACACTAAACCTATTGTTGTACACCACCCTCTGGAAAACTCTTGCACAGTTATGCTGTAAAATCATCGCATAATTTCTTCAGAGTCTGAACGATCTGAGACAAGCCTGTCTCAGATCTTGTCATAATGTGAACAGTCAGTGATGTGTTGTCTTCTGCAGCTGTAGTCAATTGGATCAATGAAACTCTTGTTTTGCACTGGGATGTCCTGAGGGGGAAGGAACCTCTGGATCAATGTGGTACAATCAGCAGACACACGTTGTCCTCTGCACAGCAGGAATCCCCAAAAACTGCAGTTCCTCTTCACACCACTGTTGCTTCGGCAACGAGGCCCAAGCAAAATGCCAAACCCTCCTCAGAGATGCGTTCTTTGCACAGTTCTTCTGTTTCTGTAGTGAGCAACTCTTCACCAACACACTGATTCAGAGTACAACCCAAAGGTGGCGCACATCTATCCAGTGCTGCTATAATCACAGCAAATCAGCAACTGGAGAAAAACTCAATTTAAATCTCTCCCCCAAAGGGTTACAAAATAAAACGGCTGAGTGTCTATATGGTCAGGAATGCTGAAACATGTGAATGTTAAAACAAACCAATGGCAGTAGTCTACCCAGATTCTTTACTCCATTAAAAGTAGTAAAACCACATTGTAAAATCTCTTGTCTAGTTGAAGTCCTGCTTCTAAAATTCTAGTCAGAAAAAAATAAAATAAACTTCATCTTTAAAATCTTCTTTAATTTGAAACCAAAAAAGGTCTTCCTTCTCCACCATGATCCTATTTCTACATCAAAGTCCAAACAAACTGATGATTTATCTTTAAAAACCATGAGAAATTACAGTTCTCATAAAACACTATTCTTCCTTACTTCAGTTCTAAATCAAATGAGCCAAACAGGAAACCCTCCTTAACCACTTGCTTATTATATTATTTTTTTAATTGTTTATCTAAGTTGTGTTACAAGCAGGTTAGATTTGTAACAGAACACAAAACTAACTGTATTTAGCGCTATATTTGAAAAACAAGTAATCTGATTACAGTTCATGAATATATATTTTTGAACACTTATTATTGGTGGAAAAGTTTCCTCACAAAATGTAATCTCCATTACTAAAGCTAAAACCTAAAGAAATCATCACGGAACAGTTTTTCTGTCCTTATCACTTAATTGTTTCAATACAAACTAAAAAGCGTTGTGAAAACTCCCACTCTTGAGAACATCTCAACACTTTATTCCATCCGAGCACGAATGTTTATGACAGACACGCCCTATTAATCCAAAACGGTCTTTAATGGTATCAATTGTGAACTTTCTTAATATGAATTGTAAATGCAACGTATGTTCTCTTTGGAACACAGATAGGACAGTAGCTGCTGAAACTGGTTAATAGCAGCTTTCTGTTAACCTAGATAAGCATGTTGTTCTTATATCTAGTAAATATATTTGTACTTCATGTTCACTCACAAAACAATATCACATTTTCCAGATTAGTAGTCAACTTTATATAAGTTGTACTCTCTCTGAACTTCCAAAACATCTACTTCTCCTGTCTCTCTCTCTCTGTGCCCTGCAGCTGCCTGCTCCTGCACAAGCTTCTCTCATCAATCACCTCTCTGTGTTTAGCCAACAGTGTGAGATTGCTTTTAGCCTCGTGCAGCACCTCTGTCATGTTTAAACATGAACAGATCCCTCCTGTTTACTTTCTACTCTTTCTTCATAAACTCAAAAACACAATTAATGTCTACTAATGATATTACAAAAACTCCCTAATGACAAATACCACAAAATTCACAATGCAATGCAATAGTAACAATCAGTTCTCAAAACTTCTCATGAAAACCACAATGTGACGTAACTGCATCCCACAAAAACTATGCTAAAAACGACAAATTATAGTTTCTTATTTATTTAAATATCTACGACACATTGATCTATTAATTTTCAATGTTATTCACTCCAACTTCAGACCAGTCGTTGATTATTCACTCCTTGTTTTAAATTCAACGCTCAGCAGCCATTTTTGAGGCATTTTGAGAAGAAGCACAAGCAGTCACACTTCGGGCTGCTGCTTCAGCAATTAGAGGAAAGCTGTGAAGAAAAAAGGGGGGCTTTCTTTAACCCATGGTGACCACGCATTTCTTTATCTGACTTTTCTCCCTTATCTATTAGTAATTATTCACAGAAAATTATTCCCCGTACAGTCTATCCAGCGTTATGGTGCGATGTTTATTTCAACAGATAATGGACGTTCAAACGCGCTTTGACACCGCTTTTCAGCGATGTGGCATTATCATGGGGCCTCATTATCTCTTTATCGTCACGTTTGGCCAGATAGATTAACCCCACAGAACAAGAGAACGAGATTCCGGTCCTTTCAAAATGGTTATTTGAAATTTGCGTATCTCTTCTTGGATTCACTTATAATGCAACTGCAGTTCCTATGAGACTGGAAAACATTATTCAATTTTGTTCTGGATGGAATCATTAGAAACCACTGAACTCCCCCGATGGGTTAGCCGTGTCGATTTCTGAAAAAACCGCACGGGGCCTTTCACCTTTAACTTACACTCCTCATCGCTTCACGTGTAACTAACGAGTTAGTCGTGCGATTCTGAAAAATCCACTAGGTATCTAACCGTCGCTTTATTAATCTTATTATTATTAGTTAGTTACCTACCTATGCTAAAATATGCATTGCATTATCTTTAGCGTGAAGACTTGACACTGAGAAATATTCCTGACAACTCTAAAAAATTTGAATATAGCCAAATCACAGATTTTGAGTGTAACGGGTATCCGTGCTTACCTGATATTTTGTATAGAGCTCTGTTTTTAGTTGTCAGAAAGTATTTCGAGGTGTCACCCCTGGACAGCATCGTCCGCCTGCTGCTGATGTGACTCCCTCTGAATTCCCACTCGTAAACGTCGGGGTCACCACTTTGTAGGAGTTTTGAGGTTTTTACAACCCCACTCGGCTCCGCGTGTCGTTTTCACGAGTCCTGCTTAAAATCATAACAGGAAGGAAATCAGAGAACACCCAGATACCAGTTGAAACAATAATCTGTTTTAATTATCAAAGGTAATAATGCAATGCAATATAATACATTACAATACAATATAATATACTACAATTACATTGTAATGTGTAAGGAGTATGCCGGCCCACTCCTGCCCTGGTTCGCGTGCTGCGGAGATCCTTCGGTCCTGACAGCATGCGAAGAGAGAGCGAACGCCAGGGCTCAACAGGAGATATACCATAATAAGAAGGAGGGGTTAGGTCAGCTGGTCATCTTTTCAGGTCATCTCATTGGGAGACGCAAAATATGCTGTATCACAGTGACTCAGCGCTGGCCAGCAGAAAACCAAACAGGCTCACTTTGCAACAAAACACATCTTATCACCTAAGTCATGTGTTTCTTTATGAAAGCCATACTTGTTGGAAATGTAACGGTCATTATCCCATGACATCCTCAGAACCAGCAACAACGCCTAACTGTCTTCATAGCCCCAAGCCATCTCTGAACTTCCATGCACCCGAAGTCAGCTTACTCAGAATGAGAAGGACCATTGTTTCTCTAATTGTGTGTGACTCAATTCTCCTGCTCCTTTAGGAGTCCTGAAATTAACGCACATACATTTCTCTCACAAAGATAACACAAAGATTTCAACCCTCATATCTCCAACTTCTGGTTACACAGACTGCTTATTAATTAAACCCACACATATACTATTCAAGACATGTAGACTTCCCTGAAACATGACATGCTAGAGATCTTAAGCAGAATATACTCTCATCCACCTAGCCCCCTGTCCTGCATACCTACACCTCCCCCACAGAGCAATAGAACCCTGTTTACTCCAACCAGCCCAGAATGTTTATAGCCATTTTTAGTCCTTACATTTATGAAAGGATAAAACAGAGAAATCAATATAAAACACAAACACAGGTATTGTTTGAACAGTATTCACTTAACTGCTACTATTGATAACCACCAGAGAAACCCAAAGGACCTCTTTTAATATCTATCTGGAATTTGCAACAAGACTTTCTGCCATTTCAAATGTAACACACTTCTTAAATATCAGATGATAATAATCTTCAAGGTGCAAGAGCCGGCTGTAACCTGTCAGTCAGCAGGCAGCAGGGTTCGTGGCGCAAGCCAGCTGTAATTAACCAGGCGGTTATTAGACAGCAGGGCTTGATGTTTAAACCTGATGCTCCTAACCTGTCGGTTAGCAGGCAGCACGTTTTTTTTCCTCTGTCCCAGATGTGCCTACTACCAGAGATGGGGACTCGAGTTTGTGACTCGGACTCGAGTCGCACTTAAGACACACAGAGACTTCAGACTTGACTTGGACTCCTGCTCAAAAGACTTCGGACTCGACTTGGACTCGTGTTTTGGGACTCGTGAACAATCATTGTGTTTTCTATTTTTGGCATATTAAAGGTGGGGTAGGTAAGTTTGAGAAACCGTCTCGAGATCGCTAGAATTTGAAAATACACAACCGGAGAAAATCTGCCACTTCCTCACAGAGCGCACATGACCAATGAGGGCACGAGATAAGTTTGTGCCCCGATGGAAGGCTGACAGGCAGGTAGGCCATCCAGTTATTTTAGCCGGGCCGGCTATCGGGATGTTAAGAGCATTCCATGGAATATAACAAAAAGTGTATCTCGAGCCGGTTTCTCAAACTTACCTACCCCACCTTTAACATTAACATTAACATCATGGTAACACCATGGCGACCGGCGGCACACCTGCAGCTGTACCGCTTGTAATTAGGTTAAACTATAAAAACTTCGAACAAAACGCCGGCGGCACCAACAAAAGGAGCTCACACTGCAAAGTCTGCAATATTAAAATCAAGGATGCTGGTGCAACAACGTCACATTTCATCAGGCACTTGAAAACTCACCCGGAGAGGTCAGTCACGGTTAGCAAACACGTTTAGCTCAGCATCAGCTATGTAATGTTAACTTAGCTTGCTACTAGCTTTGTAACTGAATATTTGAAAAGATGAGTGAATGTTTGCTTGTCACACTTGTTTGCGTTGAGTGGCGTTGACATCCAACTCTTGACATGACATAAAAAAGGTCGGTAACGTTAATCATTACGTTCCGCTGCCACCATCTACTGGCTAACGTTAAACGTAGAAAAATACATAGTTACATACATAAATACATCTGTCGGTTTATAGGCATGTTACAGGTTTATTGTTGACCACGTAACGTTAATGTTACAGGTTTATCAGGTTACCATTACACTGGGTTTGAGTGAGAGGATAGAGGAATATGTTTATTTATAGTAGACTTAAAAGATGTAATTAGAGACCCAGTGTAATTAAACAATACGGTTGCAGAGGTCAAATTTTAACATTTTTGTCCACTGGCCAAATGGCTAGCCTAGTGAATGTTGAAATTTTACCAGCCACTCAATAGATTGCCATTGTTATTTTTGGCTGGTGCGTGCAACATACAGTACCAGCCACTTGCATGATTTACCAGCATTTGTTAAAGTAATAATAAAGTATTTATGATACTGATTTCTGATTCTGAAGTGTTTTGCTTATAAGTTGTTTGCATTTAGCTAAAGTGTGATGTTTTTCCTCATATTGCATTGCAATAGCCTGTTTAAAGTGATCATATAACAAACAACTAATCAGTACTGATACTGTATGCTAATAGATATAGGAGTGATAATAATACAGTAAATGCTTTGAATGTCTTAGATATAGCTGTGCAGTATTCTTAACAGACTGGATAGCAGCAGACAATAGAAGGCTTATTACAACCAGAAGAGACATGAGACTTTTATTTTTTAGAGACTTGAGACTTGACTTGGACTCGTGACCAAAGACTTGAGACTTGACTTGGACTTGCAAAAAAAGACTTGTGAACATCTCTGCCTACTACACACGGTCATAATGAGCCCAGGGCTGTTATTACGCACTGTGTGAATAGCACTGCACACACCTCCGCTCATTCCTCAGCAGGTTTGAGCGTGAACGCGCCTCAATGTCCAGTTTACGAGCCTTCTCCTAAACAGAGACAGGATGAGAGCCGGTGTGAGATGCAGCGTGTGGAGGCCCCCTCGCAGCTTTTCGGTCCGGGCCACTCTTGGGTTGCTTCACGGGCAACGGCGGCGAGGGCTCTGACGTGGCTCGTCACCATGACAACCACAGCACATCCAGAGCATGTCGCGCGCTCTCAGAATATTACTCAGAGTGGCGACGCGTGTTTTAGCATTTTTTAGTTTGCTCACTTCTTCACATGATTTCATAATTTGAAAGTATTTAAAGTATCACATCAGCTGGACATTCATTGAACAATCTCATCATTTTCATCAACATCTGCATATCGGGGTGGGTCGTCTTGTTCTGCTAGCATTTGTAGCTGTCTCCTCATGAGAAATGTACCCTCTCTCCTTTCTTACCATTTAAGGTATGAAAGTAATATGTTCTCTAGAAGAGGCCGTCGTGATCAATCGGTACGTTAGGACATGGAAATGCAACATCTAGGCCTCTTCTGGGCCCCCTATGTTATCCTTGTACACTGTGTAGCCTAAACTCCCCCTGGGACTGGTCTCTTAGCCCTACTGGCTTTGGGGTGTTTCGCCATGTTGATTAACTACATAAAAAACATCACTGGCTGTGCTAGTGCACAGGTCCCAGTCCAATCCTGTGGCAAGACTGAGTACAAGGTTTTAGTTCCACGATACCACCAAACATCTTCTCTGGGATACGGCATTCTAGACTGTCATTTCTAGGAGAAGATTTTGGTCAGTTACAACAGTTGTAGAATTTCATCACTTAAAAGTTCCTACTTGGTGGCTTTGGGTGGTCTGTTTTAATGTAGTCCCTGAAATGGTGTGAAAACCGGTGGAATATCAATCACTCATTATACTAATTTATCTTCAATTCTGGTCTCCTTGAAGAACCATGCTAACTCCTTTTACAGTGTGTGGAAACTTGGGTGCCCGAGCATGTGATAATTAGTTCAATTCAGGAATGTTGACTTATGGCAGATATGTTTCTCCTTTAAATAACATCTCTAAATGTCAGGTCATCACTGATTAAATGGATGAGCATTAGGAGGTGGTGGCACTTGTCTTTTAAAACTCACACTCTGGTGCCGTGCGCTCCCTCTGAAGCTGCAAGTAAGATTTCAAACATCTGCAAGGTGGGTTGAGCAACCCCTTCTCCCTGAACAATATTTGTTGTCAAAAATATGCACCATTAAAATGAGTGATCCAAGGCCCCGCATGTATTACTCCCAATTATACTAGTTTTTCAAGATTAAAATTTGCAATCGCTCTTTGCCTAGTTTCTTTTTAAAACTCTACATCTTGGACGACAAACAAATGTTGTTTCCACCTTAACAGTTCTCCTGTGGTAATATCCATGCTACAATGGTGAAACCAATACTCTAGATTGGAATACTTTCTTTGGCTTGGTTCTAGCTCTACCTTTAACATTTTCCATTCAAATAAAGATTCGTCTGCCTTTATAGAGTGGTTATTAAAACTATCCCTTTAAACTGTAGATCTATATTGTAACAAATTAAATCTTCCCCAAATTCACACATGAATAAGAATCTCTTAAAGAATAATTTGTTTATATGATGAAAAGATTGAATAATATGTTCTACCCTCAGTGTGTTTATGTGTAAACTCACTCACTCCCGTTTTCCTTCTCTCCCCCTCTGGTTGTCAAGCCACGACCCCCTCACGTTCTGCTGGCCCATGCCAACTCCTCTGGTTCTGTCCTCTCCTCCGTCCTGTCTTCTCCTCAGTCCATCCGCTCTTGAATCCTTCTGCTGTAACTCTTTTCAGTGGCCCAACTGCTTTGCATTTCATCTCCTCCTTTTCAGTCTCTACGCTGTTTCATGGAGGGCGTATTCTGCTCTCATGTCCCACACTCTGTTCTTGTGCCAAATCTCACGGCTCAGTTTGGAACTTCATGTCCTGTCTGAGGGACTGATGAGAGTTTGCCTCTTTGTCAGCATGCTGGTTTGGTTCTGAATGCCTCAGGTGGAGATGGTTCTGGATGCCTCAGGTCGTTGTTGGTTCAGCTCGGGTTCTCTGTCTGTTCGATGGAGGAGGAGGAGTCTCCTGTGGTGAGGTCATTTGTCTGAAGATGGGGTCGTAGCATTCTGACAGGCAGAGAGAGAGAGAGAGAGAGATCTCGGGATGCATTACCTATAGTTAATTCTAACACACTGAGGTAAAATAAATCCAATCCTTTCCACTCTATTTTCCTAATCTTACTATCTGTCTTAGATGTTAAATGTCATCTAAACCCAATTAATGTCTACTAATGGTTGTGCCATATCCCTAAACATTGCTTTCACCCACTGTAACATGGCTACTCCAAATAACTCTTTCAGGAAACCATCTTCTTCCATAAATTGAAATAGCTACATGTTTCAAGCACCACATATTTCACACACTATAAAATAACGTCCCCCTATTTTCTCCATCACTTTAAATCTCACTGTTATTTAGAACATAAGTAACTTCTGTGACTGGACATATCTGCAATGTCGCCACAATCTGCTGGGGAATTTTGTTCATAGAGTTTGTACATACAAAGCTGTACTTGTGGGTTAGTAGCCTGTTTCTACTGTAATCATTTTCAATAATTGTGCTCAGATAGGTCACCGGTCGGTTGCTCATAAACTTAACAGGGGTGTTTCTGGCACAGACTAAAACATGGATCCAGTGTATTTAGAGATTCCCCTAATCTGGAAATCCCCATCACTTACATATCCCGATCACTTAAACCCATCTCATCATTTGATACAAGAACTGCATATATGGGGGGTGAATCATCTTGATTGTAACCGTATTGTAACTGTATTTCTAACTCCTCCTCTTGTTGCTCAGCTGATCTTTTGGCTCTGGGGATGAGTGAAAGTCTCTGAAACACAGCTGGAGTTTTGTTAGTGATGTGAGCATTATCTATGAGTGGACTAATGGATCCATGTCTTACTTGATATTGTACTCCCCATCCAACCAGAAAGGTGCCAAGTGTAATGAGCACAATCAACAATGCTATTCTGACTCTTATCCCTAGGGGACCCCACAATTGCTTTGGCTTTGTTCTTGACATCATCTCTATTTTCTCCATGGTTGTGTCAGTTACATAATTTAAATAATGAGTACTATAATAACGTATACAAAAATTGGACTCTTTTTCAGATGTAAAACAAAAAATAGGTTTTCACTTTAGTGTACAATCTATACAAATCTATAGACAATTCGTCTTTTGAGCTGTTTCTATCTTTATCTTATTTCTATTTATTGTTTTGTTCCAACTCTGCCAAATCAGTCCTAACTCCCAATAATGTTCTGGAAGTTGCCAGTGAATGGTGACAATGTGTGAGGTGGTGTCAATTTGCTCCTTTTTCTTTACCTTTAAACCGCGTGTGAAGTTCATTACAACTTCTCACTGTTCCGTCCACTGGAATCAGCTCACTGTCTTTTGTGAACTTTCACCCTCACCCAATCACCTGGCCGAACAGGAGTCTCTTCTGGTGTCTCGTCTGGTATCTCTGTAGCTTTCCTAGCCTGTGTAGACAAAACTTGGATAATATTACTCAGAGTTCTGACATATTCATTACTTCTATTCGTCTAATATCTAAAACTGGACCACTCCCTCCTTGGAGAAGGCCCAAGCTTTGGCATACCTTTTGTCGTTACGAGATCTATTATTAACTCCATGTTATTATTTATTAACTAGAACGTCACTGAAATCAACATATCTGTATAATCATGACACTCCCTCCTTTGAGCATAACATGCTCAATTAATATTGCAATGATTACCCTATTCTGAACAGGACATGTAAAACCCATAACGTTGCATTAAATAAATACAAATCTTCCATGTACCCATAAGGTGTACAAAAAAATATCGTATGATGTATGGCTTTATGATGGTATAAAAAATCTGCCATTAGTACAAAAAAATACTTGTTTCAATAATGGCTTTTGTCCTGGTATTATGCATCATTGTTGCTCCGAAAACAATACCCCTGGTGTCGCTAATGCGTCTCAATAATTCTAGGATTAGAGGATTGCTGAACTAACATATGATAAAATAATATTTCTCCAAACTAGAGAGAAAATACGAACTATTCTCACAGAGGGTGACATGCATGAAGGGCTGCTGCCCCTCACTCAAAATGAGATATTGCCTTACGCACTACACTATAAATCAGTAAAGTTACTCAAGAATAAATAAATAAAAAACTGATTCTTGAAACTGTTGTAAAAACCCTATAACTTCTTCATCCAAGCTCTCAATCAGTGTTATGTTATTTAATCTGCAGCTCATTGCCTTAAAACAGATACTTCAGACCGATTATAAAATTGTGTTTATGAGAAAAAATGTAATCTGACTCCATAAATCACATAATTGTTTGACTAAAAAACTACACTTCCACTAACAATAAATGAAGTTCCCCTTTGAAACACAGCCCCGGTCTTCTGACGGGGTCTATCTATGTACTGGCTGGAAAATGTTGTGCCAGTCTCTGTCGCTCCGTCACTGTTCTCCCGCTAACAGTCTAGTTCTGCTGGGTTCTTGTTGAATTCTTCACTGGTTTGAGACAAGCGACCCTATCGGACACCTCCCTTTGTAGCCAGACTTCACCACAGCAGAATCGAGTTTCTGTTTTCAGGTCTCAACAGCTCCACGTCAGGTGTATCACCGCCCCTTGAACTGTAGTCGGTGTAAACAGGAGGACTTGGTAAGGATCCTCCGTCTTGGGCGAGTACTAGGTTTCCGTCTTCATATTTTTGGGTGGAAACCCGTCGTCTTGACCTCAATAGCTGTGTGGACACAATAGTTTTCTGTGTAGGGGAACAACATCACTCGTAATCTCTTTCCTTCTCATAATTACAAAAATAGTCTGCTAAATGTTCTATTCTGTGGATGCTTTATGTGTAAATGCAAATGCTACTCTCGATTTTGTTTTACATTAAACATTAAACCTCTCCCTCCTGTGGTGACAGATATGGCTCAATGTAGCTGGATTTCAAAATACCCTTGTGCTGAAGATGCATCACCTGGTGGTCTGGCCCTCTGAGCTTCCTCATTGTTGTGGTTGATACCAGGCTGTCAGTGACATTTGGTTCATGTTTGGCGATGCTGTTCGTCTTTGACATCCCTGGGACCCCCTGCTTCTGTCGTCATCATTGAAACCTCCCTTGGGTTAATGCATGGAGGGCCGTTGTTTGGTGCATGTGGTGGGTATTTCATTTGTTGTTGTGGACTATCTCTAGCCCAATGGCCCATTTGGCTGCAATGGTAACATCCCTCAAACCGTAAACGTCTTCTGCCTGTGCCTCCTTGGAAACCTCCTGGTTGTTGGTTCTGCTTCTGATTCTCTGGCACTATCTGAGATTTAACTGTTTGAGGTGTCTGCCCTGCATTCTCTGGTTCTTCCTGAGCTTGAATTGTTGGAGGTGTCTGCCCTGCCTTCTCTGGAAGTTTCCCCTCCCTTCTCCTTGTCTTGTTCCTACAAGCTACGGTGTCTTGTTTTTTCTGCTATGTCTTCCCTCACTGGCAGGTCTGCTACTCGGACCACATTTATGCTGTGTGCCAATAGGCTGGCATATTCCAGATGGAGTATCAGACTTGTAACTCTTATAAATCTTTCTTCAGCTTCCCTCCATATAGTTAGCTGTTGTAGGCATTGTTCGTGCTCATAGTCGAGTACTGCTCTTCTATGGGCTTTTGTTGGTCCAGGTTGATCATCTGCTGGAATCATTCCTCTTGTTTGCCACTGTTCCAACAGTTTCTCTATTTGGTTCCATGTCTTCTGTCTTTTAGGCAAGGCAAGGCAAGTTTATTTATATAGCACTTTTCAACACAAGGCAATTCAAAGTGCTTTACAAAAAATGAAAGAGATTAAGAAAATGGCATTTAAAATCAGTCATTAAAAAGAAAAGCTAATAAAAGAAACATTAAAAGAAAAAATACATGGATAAAAGTTACAGTGCAGTCAATTAAACATTAAAAGAAAAAAGTACATGGATCAAAGTTACAGTGCAGTCTAAGATATGAATAGTTCAATTAAAAGCAGCGACAAAAAGAAAAGTCTTCAGCCTGGATTTAAAAGTAGTCAGAGTTGCAGCGGACCTGCAGGTTTCTGGGAGTTTGTTCCAGAGATTTGGAGCATAATAACTGAACGCTGCTTTACCATGTTTAGTTCTGACTCTGGGGACAGAAAGCTGACCAGTCCCTGAAGACCTGAGAGATCTGGATGGTTCATAATTTAGCAGGAGGTCAGAAATGTATTTTGGGTCTAAACCATTCAGTGCTTTATAAACCAGCAGCAGTATTTTGAAATCTATTCTTTGACACACAGGAAGCCAGTGTAAAGACTTCAGAACAGGAGTGATGTGATCCACTTTCTTAGTGTTAGTGAGGACTCGAGCAGCGGCGTTCTGAATCAGCTGCAGCTTCCTAATAGATTTTTTAGTGAGACCTGTGAAGACACCATTGCAGTAGTCGAGTCTACTGAAGATAAAAGCATGGACACGTTTTTCCAAATCCTGCTGTGACATTAGTCTTTTAATCCTAGATATATTCTTTAGGTGATAGTAGGCTGATTTAGTAACAGTTTTAATGTGACTGTTGAAACTCAGGTCAGAGTCCATGACTACACCTAGATTTCTGGCTTTATCTGTTGTTTTGAACATTACAGACTGAAGCTCAGCGCTAACTTTTATACGTTCTGACTTGGCTCCAAAAACCATTACCTCAGTTTTATCTTTGTTTAATTGGAGAAAGTTCTGACACATCCAGTCATTGATGTGTTCAATGCACTTACTCAGTGTTTGAATTGGAGCATAGTCTCCTGGTGAAATTGTTACGTAGATTTGTGTGTCATCTGCATAGCTATGGTAACTTATTTTGTTGTTTTTCATTATCTGAGCCAGTGGTAACATGTAGATGTTAAAGAGAAGAGGCCCCAAGATGGAGCCTTGAGGAACCCCGCATGTCATATTTGTCAACTCAGATGTGTATTTACCTATAGAAACAAAGTTGTTTCTGTCCTTTAAGTAGGATTCAAACCAATTTAGAACTGTTTCCGAAAGTCCCACCCAATTTTCCAGTCGGTCTAGTAATATGCTGTGGTCAACAGTGTCAAACGCAGCACTGAGATCTAATAATACTAACACTGAAGTTCTGCCACTGTCTGTGTTTAAGTGGATGTCATTAAAGACCTTTACAAGAGCAGTCTCAGTGCTGTGGTTTGGACGAAAGCCTGACTGGAACACATCAAAACAGTTATTTAAATGCAAGAAATTACTCAACTGTTGAAAAACAACTGGTGGATCCATGATCCATTGCAGCTGGTTTAATTAAAATTACATTTATTTATCAAGGGGGCGTATCAAGTCCTGCGGGGGTTTTCCTTTTCAGCAGGGGCCCACCCCGTGCAGATCACGGACCCGCACGGGTAGGCGTCTGAAATGAAGCGCTACATCTGTAGAACAGTATGACCACTGATAAAGGCTTACACCTTAATCAAGCCGTTTTCCTCGAAAAGGACTTTTTTAAAACAGTTCTCAACTGTTTTCGACTAGCACTGACTTCAGTTACTCAACCCTAAGTTGATTCGCTATGCCTTGTTGGTTTTCAATTACTCGGTGCTGTTGAGATCTCCATATGAAGTGAATACTTAAAACGAAAGTTAATTATAAATCATATATGATCAATCATATTCTTGTATAAACCCATAATGAGAATGCTTCTTGATGGTTTTTGAATATGTATGTATGCTTACAATTTTATCTGTTGCTATTTGATAACTTTGCGTTTTAAAAAGAGGGTGTTGAGAGTTTTCATAGTATGTTTAATACTTAAAACGAAAGTTAGTTATAATCAAATATAATCAATTATATTCTTGTATAACCCACAATAAAAATGCTTCATATTTTAGGTTTTTCTATAGTTACAGTATAAACAAAACCAAGTGGTTTTTTAAGTTGATTGTAAGGCCTATAAAGAGTTATGGGTGTCTCTGATAAGAGAGTAGGCCGTTTTTTCCCTCTCCTCTGACAGCAGTTCACAGGGAGGGGGGCTCCTGACTGAAGGAGAAATACATTAAGGCCTCAAAAAGGTGGTTATGTCATAGCCATAGAATATGTCTGTTCATGTCCTGTTTTCTACACAAACATGGGAAGGTGTGTCTTAGGCCATAGCCAATAGAAGATGTTGGTTGGGAATAGAGGAGGTGTTTGTTTTTTGGGGTTTCGATCCAGTTTTTTGAGCATAAAGAGACTGGTTTTTTGAGAGCGCGAGAGAGAGGGGGGTTTCCCCTGGTATACTCTCTCCCGGTATAGGCTCTGTCCTTCAGAGCTGGGTTAATAGCTCTCGGTAAGGTTCTCTCAAACTTGGTAAATATCTCTTGAATTTGTTGGTTGAAATGCTGAGTGAATTTCTTTGAATGCTGAGTGAATTTCTTGGTTGGAATGCTGAGTGGAATGATTTGATGGGAGATGTGTTTGTGAGATGTGTTTGTGATTAGTAACCGCCACCGTGAGGATCTTCCTCCGAAATACCTGCGGGAGATAGGTATGTGTTTGTGGATGTTAGTACCCGCCATCTGTGTCGGATAGGAGTGTGTTCGTAATTAGTAACCGCCACCGTGAGGATCTTCCTCCGAAATACCTGCGGGAGATAGGTGTGTGTTTTTGAATGTTAGTACCCGCCGTCTGTGTCGGAAAAAAGGTATGAACCTGATGTGAATTGATTGGGTGAAAATGAAAGTTTGAATTCAGATTTTTATTGACACCGGTCTTTTTATGAGGAAATACCTCTAAATTCTATCGGGAGATAATAAAAGGTCACAACTGAATTGGGCAGTTGAAGTTAATCATTTTGGTAATAAATGTAAGACTGTGAATTAAAGTTTCATATTTGAACATGATCACAGCACCATTTTTTTAGTATGATTATAATGTTGTAAAGAGAGAAGGTAAAAACCCTGTATTAGTTTGGACCTATTTTTCTTCAAATAAACTGATCCTACCTGTTGGATTGGGACAACTAAAAGAAAATCTGTGCTCTCCTCTCCTGCTTCAAAGGTAAGACTGCACCCTGCCACACACACTTAGGTAGGAGCACACTCCATTTACTGATATCAAAATCCTTCGGGATCCCTTAAACAGATTAAAAAAGAGTTGTCTGAATAGAAACAGCAGTTAATTGAACCTGGTTCTTCGGGGAGTTAATAGAGGTGAGATCTTGCTGACTTTGGTGGATCTGAGCCAAGCAGTAAACTTACATAGACTCAATAACTTCGGTCAGGTCAATTAGTAGGTCAGAATAATTTACCGGAATAAATTATCAGGACCTCGCCGACTCTAAACAGTGCTTAACCAATTCGCTATGTCCCATAGATCTTAACAAACATCGTTAAATTGACTTATATATCCTTACGTCATAGGCTAACTAATTACTAACGTAACAAGAGACACCTACATGAAAACACAACAAGACACCTACCCGAAGTACAATGACCACACACATTTATATTTAAAATACAACACACACACACAAATTAATAGCATGCAGGGTTAAATGTAAGAAAAAGAAGAAATTTGAACTCACCCTGCTTGTGACAAAGCAACGCCACGAGGTATATCATTCTTATTGTTATAAATGTGGTTGTTTTAACATGAAATGCACAGCTATTTTCAGGATCCGCTTGGCGCCGTCAAACACACAGACCTAACGTTGTCCTGCATAAACTATTGAAGAATTCGATATAACAGGCTTCTTCTTACCGAGTTGATACGAGCTCGTTGTGTGTCTGGGATGCCACATCTCCGGAAAACAGCTGGTTGTTCGTCTCTCCCGGTCCCAATTGTTAACTATGTTCGTTTTTCTCGCGTCGAGGAGAGAAGCTTAAAAAGGAGACTAAATGGAGTCTCTGAGAAGGTTCAAATTGTACTTTAATTAAAAATATGGCGCGGTAATGTTACAAACAGGATATTGTTCAGTCAGAAGAGAAAGGCTGCAGCCTTCCTCTCCCAGTCTTGGCCGTGCAGAAGAGAGCTCACAAGCCTTCGTCTTTCCCGCTTGCTGGCTGTTCGCTCCTCCTCTCTGTGAGCTGTAGTGACGTAGGGGACTTCCCCCCTCGTTCTCCTGTGTCCGATATCGCGTTAAACAGAGGATTTCGACATTTTACATGCATTGCTTACTTCCACATACCTTTTCTCCTCCTTATCTCTTTCATAACTTTATATGTAATACATGTTAACGGCGTCAATAGCCACTTTAATGATACTAATGGACGGTAGTCCCGGATGTCGTCATGAAGGATTTTCAGAATAAAAGCTTGGTATTGAGAACTTCCGTTTTTTTCCAGAATAAAATAGCATTTAAACTGACGGTATGTTTAAGGTACATTATGCCATAAAACATTGATTTTAATTTCTAAGAACGTGCAGCAGCGTACCAGCCAAATTAATAATATAGCGACAAGCGGGAGACAACGTGTGACTTACTCGCAGGGAATTTAAAGTAAAATGGAATTGGTTACAAAACCTAACTACACATCTCGAGTCTCCGGTGTGGCAGTATTTTGAATTCAAGCCAAATCAACGAGGCCAACCATACGGATTTGAATGAGCCGGGCGGTGTGTCGCATTTGTTTAAAAAAGGTAGCGACAAAAGCAGGCAATACCACGCATTTTAAACTCCACTTAAAACACAACCACCCCATTCCGTTTTCCCAGTTGGTAGCAAACACGGCAGCTGGAGAGCCCCCACCTTCCCGACAGTTTACAATCAAAGATGCATTTGCCCGACAATGCAAAATGTCTACTTGAGCAGGTCTCCCTTGAAAAAGAGATCAATGATATCAAGGGATACACCTGGATAAATAAAGGCTTGAAATGAAACGAATGATGGTGTTCCTTGCTCGAAAACTTTGAAAAACAGATTTGGATATGGCCTGTTGAGGCATCTGGGTCTTTGTATGGACAGTGGACTGTACACTTGACTGTTGTTTTAAGGAGGTTTTTTTTGCTTGTGAGACAATGTGTGCTCATATTTATATATATATATATATATATATATATATATATATATAGAGAGAGAGAGAGAGAGAGAGAGAGAGAGAGAGAGAGAGAGAGAGAGAGAGAGAGAGAGATATTTGCGAGTTGCATTCAGGGCCGGCCCGTAGCACTTGCGCAATAGATGTTCGCCTAGGGAGAGCTCTGTTTTCCAGCCTGAGTCTATTTAATTTATTGTTTTGGTTTATGTGTGTGATGATTTAATTAATTTATTATAATTTAATTAATTTGTTTTATTTATTATATATCATTTATATATTTGAATATTATTTCACATTTCATTTGCAATGATGAAATCTTCAATAAAAAGTTCTGTTTGAAAGGATGTACTTGAACTATTATTATATATTATGTCAGTGGTCTAAAATGGTCTTACAACAGTGCTGACAATATTATCGTTTATCGCAATAATTTCCAGGAAAATGTATTGTCCAACACAATTAATTTTCGTGACAGGCCTAATCAGACGTTATGTGTGCTTCAGTTAAAATTAAGCTTATTCATTGCATTTCATTTGTTCTTCCAAAGTTACAGTAAAATAAAAAGGACCCTGACTCGGACAATACACAATCCAACATGTTCAGCAGAAGAGAATAAGTTATATTGTTTGTACACATGGTACTTTACATATATATATCTGTTTGTTTAAGGTGTCCAGGTGATGCAGACAGGCTGGACCAGAGAGTGAGAGACAGAACTGGACTCCTCACAGCAGTGAACTTCAGCACAGGTACAAAGACTCTTTGCATACTGTACAAAGAATAAAAAAAGATATTGGTTTAAATAAATTAAGTATTGACTTGAATACACTGATATACATTCCATTAAACAATACTAAATACTAGATCACCTACACATCAGTGAAGTTGAGGGGTTTTTCCATGCAAAAAGTTACATTTAGATGTTAACAAGCAATATGACTTAGTCAGCTTTCTAATTGAATGTATTGAAGGCAAAGATATTTAACACATAGTGAGAACTGCTACTATTTATCTCTCAATATTGTCTGTAAAAAACGTGGTAAAAGTTATTCTTTCAGTGAGACAACAGAGCAAGCTTCTACAGCTGCACTACGTTTTGATAACAGTTAAATATTATTTTGATAATAACATATATTTCAATGTTGATGAACTTCATACTGTTCATTCATAATCTGATTGTCTTTGTAGCTCACTGTTGAAATACAAAAAAACATTACAATTACAAAATAATTATATATACAGCAGTCCCTAAAAACACAAACACACCTCTTTCATAAATAACACACTTGTTCTGCAATAATATGTTTTATGTTTCCTGTAATTTTTGTTAGGAAAGGACATGCATGAAAGACACGATTCAGCATCTCCTCTTTCTCCGAGGGTCAAGAAGAACATCCAAGAGGAACATTAAAAGCTGATGTTATGAGATGTTAAGACCAGTACAGGACATTCACTAAGAAACTACTTTTATTGTGAAAACAAAGATCTGCACACCGAATATTTTTGTAGTCTATCAGGACCATCATTTGTTTGTGACGCTGCACCTCAGAGAAGGTGTGGTTATAGGCTTATAAAGTGTGGTGAAAAACATAGTCAGCTGATCGAATGCACCTATTTCCACATCTACACTCCATCAGCTGAATATTTCTATTTGCCTCACTTTCTGAGCTTCACATCACCTGTGCCTTGTACCGCAGAGTTTGCAACGTCACAAATAAATGGGGCCAATCTTCAGTCAGATGTGAATGTGTAATCTAACATTTTCAGAAAGAGTAATGGACAAAAGGAGTGTAAATACAATTGATTGAAATGTGAACCAAAAGTTAATCAACAACGTTTTAAATAAAAAGCACATATGGACAGAAGGTGTAAACCTATTAAATGTATAAGTAAACACATTTAGTCAAATAAAGTGACAGACTAGGCCTGTGCAGTTGGTATCGGCTATGCCCAGCATGGGCTCCTCCATCAGGCCTGGTCCTCCTTGCTAACAATATTATCATTTTAGACTTCTTGGAAGTTCTGTTAGTTCATTCAACCGCACAGCACGACATTTTAATTGTCTGGTATTTGTAACAACATTCCCTAAAAGGCAAAATCACCATGAACACGGCTAAAGGGTCAAGTACAGTAATTACAACTAGCTAACGTTGTAGCCTAGCAGAGTGGACAAGTTGCTGTTAGCTGACAGTGAGGCACGTACCTGTCCATCAAAGTGACCACGCCCTAATTTATGCAAAAACGTTAAGACCTAATATAAATAAAAGGGTTGCATTATAAAACAATTCACTCAACAATTAATAATCATTAAGGTGGAATCTAACTATATCCCGAATAATTTGTATGAAGCACAAGGCAGGGCTCCAAGCTCCCGATCTAGCTGGAGCTACCAAGCTAGGTTAACATGCTCACATGCTCATCCTCACTTAATAAGCCTTGTTCAACATAATTTCTTTAGCTAATACTACAGCAGGCTGCATGCGAACCAAGTCTGCGTTTTGCTGCATTCCTTGATCTCCAGTTATAACGCCGGACTCCGCCGGGACGCCGCCGGGACGCCGCCGGGACGCCGCCGGGACGCCGCCGGGACGCCGCCGGGACGCCGCCGGGACGCCGCCGGGACGCCGCCGGGACGCCGCCGGGACGCCGCCGGGACGCCGCCGGGACGCCGCCGGGACGCCGGAGCTAACGCAGCTAAAGGAGCCACAGGGGGCTAGCTAGCTCCCTGCGGCTCCGTTAGCTCCAGCCGGCAGACTCTGGCGGCCACCACTGGGATAATTGGGTCCCCTTTTAACATTTGCTCCCGTTTAGCATTATGGGCGTCATAGCCATAGGCTATAAAAGTCTTACCCTAGGCTGAATCATAAACTAAACTGTATATATATATATACACATGTATAAAGGGTTACGTCCTTAGCTGGATAATAAGCTATATAACAAGCTAAGCTAACAAGCACCCAGAGTTTGCCGCTTGGTCCACACACTGCTTCCCCGCAGCGAGGCTCCCCCCGCCCTCCCGTTGACAGTTCACGAGCGTCGAGCGTCGAGCGAAATAGTTTGGCTCTCAATAACTTTAGCATACTTTCAGCTACAGAAACCATTCAAATATCAAAAATATTCAGCCTTTTCAGCACATGATGGGAAACTTTCAACTTTTTCAAAATATGTTATACTTTTTGAAATACTCAGCTTTTTAAACTCTTTTTTTAACATGTAACTCAATGGGAGGAACCTTCAAATCCTCTTTTACCTACACTTTGCGCCAAATGCTACTCCTTCCACATACTTTGAGCTAGAGACTTCATTCCAACTTTAAAATGATCACAAGACATTCAGCTATTAAATTCATATTCAGATTTTTGATATTTTTTACACTTTTTGAGATATTTAACTTAGTTTGGAGCTTGGTAAAGAGGCCTTCTTCAGATTTTGACATTTTAACATTTTAACATTGTGCTGCTCGTTAAGGCTTAGAGTGCGTGATGTCACACCTAGAGTGGAGGAGAGCTTGACATTCGCCTTAATTCTTTTTTTTAAACCTGCCATAACTCCCAAACCCTACACTCCTTGGACATCATTTTTCATTAAAAATGTAGGAAAACCTCTCCTACTTTGAAAAATAAACAAAAATTAAGCAAAAAAAATAAACAAAGTGCCTCTTGAGGGCATGAAGTGACAAAAACGTTCAACATGTCTCCATTAAGGCCCATTGTAAATTCAGCCTAATCTTTCGTCAGAGCAGCAGCTGCACACCTTTAGTAAATCTGCCAACAATGCCACATTATTGATCCGAAACTACACAAAAAGCAGATTGAGATGCTCTCCAGGGTCTTGACATGATCCACGCGTTGACATTTTACCGATAGCTGCTTCAGTTTTCAACAAAAGTTAGAAATGTAAGAGGTTTATTACATTACATTACATTACATTGCATTTAGCTGACGCTTTTATCCAAAGCGACTTACAATAAGTACATTCGACCAGGAAGACACAACCTTGAAGAAAACAGAATCATATAAGTACATCAGGTTTCATAGAGCCAAACATTTCAAGTGCTACTCAACTGGCTTTAGATAAGCCAGTCCTTTATTAGTATACAAGTGCTTCGTTAATAGTTCTATCGCTCGAAGTGGAGTCGAAAGAGATGAGTTTTCAGTTTGCGCCGGAAGATGTGCAAGCTATCTGCCGTCCTGATGTCAATGGGGAGCTCATTCCACCATCCTGGAGCCAGGACAGCAAACCCACGTGGGGGTGTACGGTTTAACCATGTCCTGGATGTACGAAGGGCCAGATCCATTCGCAGCATGGTAAGCAAGTACCAGTGTCTTGAAGTGGATTCTAGCAGTTACCGGAAGCCAGTGAAGGGAGCGGAGGAGCGGAGTGGTGTGGGAACATTTAGGAAGGTTGAAGACCAGACGAGCCGCTGCATTCTGGATGAGCTGCAGAGGTCGGATGGCACATGCAGGTAGACCAGCCAGGAGGGAGTTGCAGTAGTCTAGGCGTGAGATGATGAGAGCCTGGACAAGAACCTGAGTCGCTTTCTGTGTCAGCTGGGGACGTATCTTCCTGATGTTGTAAAGCGTGTATCTGCAGCAACGGGTTGTAGCAGCGATGTTTGCAGTGAAGGACAGGTTGTTATCTAGGGTCACACCCAGATTCCTTGCAGTCTGAGTCGGGGAAACAACTGAGGTGCCGATGTTGATTGTTAGGTCAAGAGTGGGACAATCTTTTCCCGGAAGGAAGAGCAGCTCAGTCTTGTCAAGGTTGAGCTTGAGGTGATGTGCAGACATCCACTGAGAGATGTCAGCTAGACAAGCAGAGATGCGTGCGACGACCTGGGTCTCTGAGCGGGGAAAGGACAGAATGAATTGGGTGTCGTCAGCGTAGCAGTGGTAAGAAAACCATGCAGGCTAATGACTGATCTGAGCGAGTTTGTGTACAGGGAGAAGAGGAGGGGACCAAGAACAGAGCCCTGAGGGACCCCTGTAGTTAATTGACAAGGGTCAGACTCAGACCCTCTCCAAGTCACCCTGTAGGTACGGTCTTTCAGGTATGAGGTGAGGAGGGAAAGTGCAGAGCCTGAAACTCCAAGTTTTTGGAGAGTGCGAAGGAGGATCTGATGATTCACCGTGTCGAATGCAGCAGACAGGTCCAACAGGATGATGACAGAGGAGAGGGATGCAGTTTTGGCAGTGTGCAGTTCCTCCGTGACAGCAATGAGAGCAGTTTCTGTGGAGTGACCTGCCTTGAAACCAGACTGGTGCGGATCCAGAAGGTTGTTCTGATTGAGATAACAGGAGAGTTGTTTAAAGACAGCGCGTTCAAGTGATTTAGACAGGAACGGGAGGAGAGAGACAGGCCTGTAGTTTATAACATCAGCACGGGTTGAGAGTGGGTTTCTTTAGGAGACGGGTTTACTCTTGCCTCCTTGAGACTGTTTGGAAAGTGACCAGAAGTTAGAGAAGTGTTGATGAAATGGGTGAGAAACGGTAGAATATCAGGAGCGATAGTCTGAAGGAGGTTTGAAGGGATAGGGTCCAGAGGACAGGTGGTAGGGCGGGCAGAGGTAATGAGGGTAAGAACCTCACTTGGAGAGAGAGGGGAAAAGGAGGTAAGTGTGTTGGTGGAAGGAGGGTCTGGTGACCCAGCGGTGAGTAAAGGTGAGTCAGAAAAAGAAGAGCGAATATCATCAACCTTTTTTTCAAAGTGGGTAACAAAGTCGCTTGACAGAAGTGAGGAGGGGGGGAGGGGCTTTGGGAGGGTCCAAGAGGGTGGAGAAGATGGAAAATAGTTTTTTAGGATTGGAATAGGAAGATTGGATCTTATCTTGAAAGAAAGTACTTTTTGCCTGAGAGATCAAAGCAGAGAAAGAGGAGAGGAGAGCCTGATAGGTTAGGAGGTCGTCACGGTGTTTGGATTTCCACCGTTTCCGCTCTGCTGCCCTAAGGACGGTTATATTAGCACGCAGTGCATCATTTAGCCAGGGAGCAGGAGGGGACTGACGAGCCAGCCGAGATGTGAGAGGACAGAGAGAGTCCAGAGTGGATGAGAGAGTAGAGAGGAGAGTTTCTGCAGCAGAGTTTGGAGGCAGGAGTTGGAACGAGTCAGAGGAAGGGAGGGCTGAGAGCACCGATGAGGCAAAGGTAGAGGGGAAGAGGGAGCAAAGGTTACGGCAGACAAGTGCAGGATGAGAAGAGATTAGTTTGTTATGTTTGGAAAGGGGTAGAGAGAATGAAGAAGTGATCGGATGTGTGGAGCGGGTTTACAGAGAGGTTAGAAGTAGCGCAGTTCCTTGAGAATATGAGATCAAGGACATTGCCAGCTTTATGAGTCGGTGGGGACGGAGACAGTGAGAAAGCAAAGGCGGTTAACAGAGATGTTAGTTCGTCTATCTTCCCTGTCTGGAGGTTGAAGTCTCCGAGAAGTACAGCGGGAGGGCCAGTTTCAGGGATGTGTGAGAGGAGATTGTCTAATTCCTCCAAGAAGTCCCCCAAGGCGCCTGGTGGACGGTAGAGAACAACAATGGTTAACTGTATAGGATGGGTTACTGTGACGGCATGGAATTCAAAGGTGGAAGGAGTGAAGTTAGGTAGTTTGAAGAGGGAAAAGCTCCATTTGGGAGAGAGCAGGAGACCAGTGCCACCTCCTCTGCCAGTTGGTCTGGGTGTATGGGAGAAGGAATATGCAGTGGAGAGAGCTGCTGGGGTGGATGTGTTGGATGGAGTAATCCAGGTCTCAGTGAGAGCAAGGAAATCCAGAGACTGCAGGGAGGCGTAGCCAGAGATGAAGTCAGCCTTAGGAACAGCTGACTGGCAATTCCACAGGCCACCTGAAACTAGATGTTGGATCTCAGTGGAGCATGTGGGATAGACGAGAGCAGGCCGGTTATATCGATTACGAGATACACGGGGCCAGTGATAATTGCGTTTATTTCTCATTCAGAACAATGGAAAGGCTCTCCTTTCACTGCACATCTCCATGGTAACCTTTGATATCTGGGCTCACACACTCAGGTGTTTGATAACGTTGTCACCATGGAAACCTTTGATCTCTGGGCTCACACACACGTGTTTGATAACGTCGTCACCATGGTAACCTTTGATCTCTGGGCTCACACACAGGTGTTTGATAACGTTGTCACCTCAAACACAAACACACAGACTGGAGTTTAACAGACTGTCTCAGCCTAATATTTTCTGTCCGATGGAGACTTCATACTGACTTGAACACGTTCCACATATTTTATACATTATTGGTGACGTGTGGTTTTAGTTAAAACGTTTGCAGTTAAAATATTCTGCTGCTTTTCAAAGCGTTTTTACTTTTTTTTCTCTTCTTAATACACATTCATTCACTACTACTTACATTTAATATATAACTCTTCAGCCTACTTTCAGCTACAGAAACCATTCAACTATTACATTATTCAGTTATTTCTGGATATTGAGGCTATACATTTAGTTGTTTATACCTTTTTAAATATTTTCTTTTCAATATTAAGCTTCTTCACTATTTGTCCTACTCTTCCAGTTTAACATTTCACTTTCAAGTTTTCAACAAAGTCATTGCAATGCATTAGAGCGGTAACAATTTTGATTCAAATCATTTAACTTTTCTGAATTTCTCCGCTAAGTTCAGCAACACACTTACTTGGTTTTTGTTGCTAAAAGCAGCTACAGAGACCATTCAACTAATAATATATTCAGTTTTCAGCTAAATTCAGCAACAAATGTACACAGTTTACAGCATTCACACGCATTTTCAGCAGGAAATGCATTTTCTAGTTTCAAACCAAATAACGAGGAATTTGGTTTAATTAATTGAAATAATTTAATTCAAAGAAATCGTTTTGGTCTAAAACAGACTATTGGCGACACATTAAGATACCATTTAATAGTTCATACATTGGTGATTTGATAAATAGGACTTATATTAAAAGTTAACATAATTGTGATTATTTCTGTGGCACTATGGGTTATCGTCTTAACTGTTGCTATTTTAAATGTTCACCAGCAGATGTCAGTGCAGGACAGACAGTCTGACAGTCAGAGAAATATATATCATTTAAAGTCATTTTCAGTACAAGGGGGGATTGCTGTACAACACAGCAAACACGATTAAAGATGAGATCTAACACATTTAATCTAAACATGACAATATTAGCTGGGCTGGACTAGCATAAATGATGTGCTTTCAATAATTCTTTAGCTCTTTCTCTCCAACTTGATTTGTTTTGTGACACACACATGTCTGTAAACGTTAAGTGTTGGAGAAATACTGCAGGGTGTCAGGAATAATCTGCTGATTGTCAAACAGAGGGAGCTAATTAGTGTTCATTGGCAAAGAGAGCTTGTTTGGAAACTGGACAGAATACCTACATTAACTGTGAGAGGATCCAAAGCTGTTAAAACTCTATACATATTTAATGTTCCAGAGTAAATTGTTTCCAAATAACTTAAGTTAAGAAGCAAATGAAGTATGTGTTTTTCATTATAGGATATTGATTCTCCTCGATAAACAACAGCTTCATTGATTAATTGGATCTGTAATTAAAAAGGAGGCTGTTGATAGGGATTCATTTGCAATGGAAAGGGTTATTGGAGACAGTGGAGATCAGCCTGTGAAGAATAACCTCCCAAAGAAATGAGTTGTTTAGGGAAATGTATCAGGTGACACTGCCCTGTTTTAGTGGCATATTCTTTAGAGGAAGTCAGGAGATGGAACTACAGAGACGCAGTGTGCACAGGGGGGAGTCAGGGACTGGGGGATGAAGAGCCTGCTGTATCCTGTTTCCAATCAAGAATCATTGTGGTCTATAAATTACCATGTTTATTCTCTATCCTTAACTAATTGGCCATTACTGGTACCATGGCAACAAAGGTCCGCTAGCCTTTACAAGAAGTGTAACATCAATCATGATCTTTCCCTCAGCCTTACTTGGTTGTTTTAGTGCCCACACCTTTACAATACCAATACAATATCAGAACAACTGTAATATCCTGCTGAAAGGGCCTCATATCAATATATGCTCCACTTGTCCTTCTAGAGAACAAAGACAGACAACATGTGTTATTATCAGGGGTGCACATAACGTTTTTGCCCTGGTTCTCAAAGGAGCACCTGGAGATGGTGCTTGGTGCGCATCCTTAAAATGAAATAAACCGGACCTTTTGAGGAGTACTTGACTTTATGAACGGGGGAGGGGGGGGGAACTGTTTGCCCGTGCCTCGCAGCAGGGTTACTGTGCGGAGCGCATAAAGCAGACAATTCACGCGATAGCGAGGGGTAGAGCGAGGGATCGCAGATGCCGTCGTGGTCGCGGACGGATTAAAAAAATGAAACCTAAATGGCTCGCGAATTATACTTTGGCGGCCGTTAATATACCTGGGCGGCCCACCCAAGTAAAGTGTATGTGTGGGCAACCCACTCTCTTCAGTATGCGTACAAATGACACGACTTTACACATTGGAAATGCGTGCAATAGATACGCAGAAGTCCGATATTGCGTGCATATGATACGCTAACCATTCCCATTGAGATCTGAGGCCGAGTTTTGCGTGCATATGATACTCCTACGCAGGACCGTATCCACCATTGAGGTCACCGAGGTCCGGACCTCGGTAATTTTCTCCGAGCTGTGTATAACTAAACTTGTGAAATAACGGCACTAAACGGGGTTCTTTGTAGTACTTCCATTTACTGACGATGGGGGGCGCTGCAGAACTACGTTGCCTCGATTAAAGCTAACATAAGAAGACGTGTATCAACAAATCACCGCAGCCCGGACTTGTACCAGCGGAGGAGTGATGAGGTATCTAGAGATCTAAGTCCAGCGGGCTGCTTGTGTTTCTGTTCCTCACAGGACATCATATGACCAGCAGATCCGGTGTGAACGCTCTACGTTAGTCAGGGACGTCCGACAACATGCACACTAACTTATATTGCAGCTATAGGCTATACTTTGGTTTAAATTGCGTGAATAAACTAGCTAGAGAGCTACAGTTAATTACATTCATCCAATGTCAGAAGGATTACCTTTTAACAAACGTTGTAATGCTTTTCTTTCATTTTAATTTGAGTAAAACATTGAAGATATATTATTGTATTGTTTTCTTTTTACACTGACTCAGATATAATGAAAAGACTACGTCAGTCGAAGCTCAGCTTTGGTAAGGAAGAGACAGGACAGGCAGAGAGAAAGAGAGAGAGAGAGAAAGTGATGGAAGTCAGGGAGGAACTGCAGGTACAGTCGGACAGAAGAATACACACACGACCTCCTAGCATGTTTGGACCTCGGTATGTAGGTAATCCTGGATACGGCCCGGCTCCCATGTTACGTTTGTGAGGAACGTATCTCAAATAGAAACAAATACGTTTATTTTCTACATATCTTTGCCATTTATTGTCTTGCTTATAATAATGATAATAGTCATTTATAAATATAATTTTAGAGCACACATTTGAAATCGACAATCGGGCTCAATATATGGTTAAATTAAAATCAGTAGGCGAGGCTGTAATTTCGCCAGCTGTTACTCTCATGAGCGAGGCAGAAAATAATAGTTTTAACATGCCAAAAAGCTGCTGTGTCGTTTATTGCACCTCAAACATTAAAACAAATCCAGAGTTACGTGTTTCTGTACTTCCTCTAAAAGGAAAGGACAGTAAAAGAAGAGCTCTGTGGCTTCAGGCTTGATCGCCGTTCAAATGACAGCGTTGGTTTCCCCAAAAGTGGGCGGGGCTGTAAAGTGACGTAGATTTTACTATCATCTATTATTCAAAACCATTCTATTTATTCTAACGTAAATTACATGCCAGTGTTTTATTTTTTTATTTATTTGTTTTTATTTTAAATCTTATAATGTCGGACTTTTTTTGCCATCTGTGAGGAAAAGAAATGGGGCTTAGAGCCTCAAATTTGTTATTCTTTTCTAAATAACACACTGTTATTTACTCAACAATAACACACAATCATCCTTGTTTTTATTTATTCGTTTAATTCTATAATCTTGGGCTTTTTAGCCGTAAATAAAGTCACCGGAAACAGACGTAGGCCTATAAGGGACATTTCGAACGATACACACCACAAACCCACTGAACTGATTACCCAAGATCCTCAGCTTGAAGCTCATTGATTGAATGTTTTAGCCGCAATGCACGTTGGCATATGCCATGGTGTAATGCGATATGATACTCGAAAAAAATCAGAGTTTAGGATGGCCGAAGACACTACACACTACCCATAATCCCCAGCTATCGTTTGGGACTACAGTCCCGTTGACAAACCCCGTGATTAATCTTCAAGCTCTGGGATTGGATGTTGGAGTGGTAGTGCGCCAAGGTTACGCTGACACCGACAAATTGTCGGTATCGAAATAGTCAACATTTATATTAAAAGATCAACTGGTTGCTATGCAGTTGCTATGCTGATATGAGATGAGTTTGACACATGAGGGCCAGGTGCAGAGAGTTATGACATAAATAATGGGATTATGGCTGTTGTAGTCTTTACCACCGTTGCCATATGTATTTTTCTTCATATTTAGCATTACTTCAGTGTTCAATAATTTTCTGTGTCTTTACTGTCAGACCTGTTATCCTCCTCCAAGCAATGATAGCAAATACTTACCCTAACCTTAACCTAAGCGTACCAGAAAGACAATCCTACTTTCCATTAACAAGCACAAACAACCATAGAGATTATCTTATTAGAACACAGCAGTATACATTTACATTACTATGTGATTAATATCATACTTTCCCCCTTCTAGCCACTGGGTTCTGCCTAACAACACAGTTCTATGTAAATTCACATATAATAGTGCACATAATTTAAACCAAAGGTCAAGCGGCAGTGAAACCTTACAAAATGCCAAGTTAGACTAAACTAGAAAGATATGACTACACAGTTCCAGTGAATAAACCTTTGAGAAACAAGCCTTCCAACATTGCATTTTGTTTGTGAAATAATACAGTTGTCATTTTTTTTCTTTTTAAAAATCTTTTTTTATTGGCTTCTTGACAGACAATCGCAATTACAACACAGTAGGTTCACACATAGAAAAGTCTGTAAGAAAATGAGAGAGAGAGAGAGAGAGGAGAGAGAGAGAGAGAGAGAGAGAGAGAGAGAGGAGAGAGAGAGAGAGAGAGAGAGAGAGAGAGCGAGAGAGAGAGAGAGAGAGAGAGAGAGAGAGAGAGAGAGAGAGAGAGAGAGAGAGAGAGATATTTGCGAGTTGCATTCAGGGCCGGCCCGTAGCACTTGCGCAATAGATGTTCGCCTAGGGCGCCAGATCTGGGGAGGCGCTGCGCTGGCAGCTCTGGGAGGGAAAAACATTTTTTGACCGTTGGGGCTCATCCTAATTTCCGGCCTTGATGTAACAACATTCATAATTAAGTAAATGTAACACCCTTTTCATCCCGGTTACACGTTTCATTTGCCCTGTACGATGGGCGCTGTAAGTGATGAAAATGGGGGATGTTGGCTTATCTGGCTTATCTAGCTCACAGCCAAAGTGCGAGTGAGCGTGGGAGCGAGCGAGGGAGCGAGCGAGGGAAAGAGCCCCGCTACCAGCGCTGTTGTTATTAGAATCTGGTGCTAGCTGCTCTAACGGATATAAGAAGAAGATGTTTCTACAATAATGTGGAGGGAGAGTCCTCTCCAGTCAGACTGAGAGGCTGATAACTACAGCTCAGTGAGGTAAAGGACTCTTAGTCTAAGTTCAAACGGTTTGGTCACAATTTATGTAAACACATATTTCCAAGGCACTCCTTTATAATTATTGGGATAAACAGGTTTGAAATCATTTCAATGTATACTATAGGACAGTAACCAAATATATCCTTTAAAACTGGAGAGATAAAAACAAATGCATAAATAAATAAATAAATGTTAAGGTAAAATAAGATATGAATAAACATTCATTTGTTATTGGCTATGGTAGGTTATTGGTTATGTTCACATACTTATTTGATTACATCCACTTGTCTAAGATGACAACAGAGACTTTCGACCCAAAACCAACTGTTGACTTGTGGATGCGAGCAGCTAATCGCAGACTCAACCAGAGAGAAAGAAGTAGGCCTACAGTACATCATCAGCTACCATGTCTGACAGTGAAGAAGACAGTGAGGAGAACAGTCAGGAGGGTAGTGATGACAGCTTGTAGGATTACTGGTCGTGCTAATGTTGTCTTGTGTTCACCTCTGCATGTGTGTTCTGTGTTCACCTCTGCATGTGTGTTTAGTGCCGTGTGTCTGGCAAATAAAGTCAAGACCCCCTCAAAAGTTACGGTTTATTTCATTTTAAGGATGAGCACCAAGCAACATCTCCAGGTGCTCCTTTGAGAACCAGGGCAAAAAAGTTATGTGCATCCCTGATTATAAATTTAAAAAATCATTACACAGAAACATTATCAACCTATGGATTAACCGATTCAGCCGCGTTTTTTCTCGTTTTAATGCCATTGAACAAGTCTTTTGATCAGATTGACAGCTAAGGGCCAATTACTTTTTAGATACTATTCGACAGGCAAAGGGGAATTCTCAAAAACTATGGAAAACCATTGACAAACTTATTGGAAAAGATCACTCAAAAAATTATAATATTGAGCTTATGATAAACGGAACCCTACAACAGGATAGCCTAGCCGTGGCCAACCATTTTAATACTTTCTTTATTGAATCTGTTTCAGAATTGGCCCACAGTTTCAATGTAACAGAACCGCTTCTTGCATTAGCTGACGATACAAAAGTGCTCAAACTCAACCGTACAAATGAGACTAAAGTGAATAAAATAATTTCCACCTTATCAAATTCTAAGGCTAAAGACCACTGGGGACTAGACACAGTATTTATAAAAAAAACATAAAAAGGACTTAGTTAGCTCCATCACCTATATTACAAATCAATCATTAAAAGATAATACATTTCCATCAGCTCTTAAAACTGTAATTATAACACCAATTTTTAAATGTGGCGACAAGAAAGAAGTAGGCAACTATAGACCCATCAGCATTCTACCTGTTGTGTCCAAAGTAGTTGAAAAAGTAATCGCGGAACAGCTGGTGTCACACCTAAGCTACAACAACCTACTCCATCCTATGCAGTTTGGTTTTAGGACCAATTATTCTACTGAGACTGCATGCTGCTATTTAGTGGAAGGAATCAAGGCTAAGTTAGACAAATGAGGGATAGTTGGAGCAGTGTTCCTTGACCTGCGAAAAGCATTTGACACAGTAAACCATACCAAACTTTTATCAAAACTCAACCATTTCAATCTGTCAGTTAGCACAATACAATGGGTCAGGTCTTATTTAGCTGGTCGTTCTCAATGTGTCCGTATACATGATAAACTGTCAGAAACCAAGCCATGCTCAATCGGAGTGCCACAAGGCTCAATTCTTGGACCGCTGTTGTTCAGCATATATTAATGATCTCCCATCTGTTTGTGAGGATGTGGACATCCAGATGTATGCTGACAACACGGTGGTTTCCACTCATGGGAAATATGCTGAACAGGTTGCCTCTAAGCTCTCGTTGACGCTGCACAAACTTGCTCAATGGTTAAATGACTCGTGTCTTACTTTAAACACTAACAAAACAGTGACAATGTATTTCACGAATAAGAAAAAAAGAACCACGCATCCACAGCTTCGTGTGAATGGTAAAATAATTGAAAACGTCAATGAGGTCAAATACTTGGGAGTGATCTTGGATGCCAATTTGACTTTTGAAAGCCATATTAGAAGCATGACTAGAAAGCAAATGTAAACATATTAAGAACTCATTAACCATAGAAGCATCGAAAACCTTTTTGCATTCCATGATACTATCACATTTTCACTACTGTATAACCTGCTGGTCCCAAGCAACTAAGACTGCTATGAGACCACTTGAGGTTCTTTATAAACAAGCCTTAAAAGTTATGGATAGAAAGTCATTAAAACACCATCATTGCAATATACTGTCCAAATACAAACTTTTCAGTTTTGATAGTCTTGTTCTACTTTCCTGAGTTCGATTCAGAATCATTCACAATTCCATAACACTACCGTTGAGGAGCTTTTTTCAGTTTCGCCGTGAGCAGAGTTGCAGAAACTCCAGATCTGCATCAAATGCAGATCGAACCATCCCTCTGAGGCGCACTGCCTTTGGACGATCAGCATTTCCGTTTACGGCCATCAAGCACTGGAATACTCTTCCAGTTGAACTTAAAACCTGTACTGATTTTAACTCATTTTCTTATGGTGCAAAAAAAATGATATTAAGCAACCAGTCATGCCAACATTAATTACACTGTAATCTGAGTTATTTTTATTTGAACTGTATTGTCATACTATATCTTAGATATTTTATTTAAGTGTATTTGAAGTGTACTAAGTATTATGTTCGTAACCTGTATTTAAATCAGGCTTTATAATTATTTGAGTGACCGAGATCATGTAAGTGTATTTCAAGTGTACTATGTATTAATTTATTGAGCTGTACTTAAATAAGGTTTTAAAATTGTTTGACTGACAGAGATCATGCAATGTTATTATTTGTTTATTGATTTTTATGAACCTGCCTGAGGACCACAGATGGAAATTAGCTATTAGCTATAATCTGGCATATTGCATCTCTTCTCTTTGCTGAGATTAATGTTTTTGTATGCATGGTCCTTCTATAAATAAATACAAAAATACGGTGAGACGGTAAAAGCTCCGTAAAGTTACGTGTTGTGATGTCTGTGTTTGCTTCCCCTGTCGCGAGTTCGGATCACTCAGTGATGATATATATACCTAAATAATCTGTGGTACCTCAGCTTTAATCAGATATATTGTATGTGCAGCTACAATAAGTAATAAGGGTATCTTTTATCTTGAGTTCTGTGCCAAAGTGCGTTAGGGGGACCTTGGGGCTTAACAGGTTAAACAATAGGGGAGAAAGTGGGCAGCCCTGGCGTGTCCCACGTTGGAGAGGGAAGGCAGATGATTGAATGCAGTTTTTGTTTACCGATGCAGAAGGGGAGGCGTATAAAAGCTTAATCCAAGAAATACATTTTGAGTCAAAGCCACATTTTTCTAAAATGAAGAACAAGTAGCTCCACTCTATCAAATGCTTTTTACGCATCGAGTGAGACTATGACTTCGGGAACATTGGACGGGGGCGAGAAAAATAACGTTAAGTAGCCTCTTGGTATTGAAGAAAGATTGTCTCCCTATCGTAAAGCCTGTTTGGTCGAGCGGAACTATAGAAGGTATCACGAGTTGGAGGCGGAGGGACAAAATCTTAGCCAGTATTTTACAATCAACATTTAGTAGGGAGATTGGTCTGTAGCTGCCACAAAAAGTAGGATCTGTATCCTTCTTCAATAGTAGAGAGATGGATGCCATGGATAGGGTTTGAGGTAATCTGCCTTCTTTAAGGGAACCATTATACATCCTTGCTAGAATTGGGGCCAAAAGAGACAAATATGCCTTGTAGAATTTGACTGTGAAGCTGTCCGGACCAGGGGATTTCCCATTTTGCATAGATTTGATGGCTTCCTCTCTAAAGTGGAAATGGGGTCCCCCTTTCCGCCTACGTTAACTACGTCAATTTGTGGGAAAGTTAAGGAGTCTAGAGGATTTGGGTTTATTGTGCCAATTGTGGGGCATTCAGAAGTGTACAAATTATTATAGATTTCAAAGAAAGACTTAATCGGGTCAGAGACTAAATTTCCTTCGGGCGACTTTACTTTGGGGATTAATCTAGAGGCGTTGACTGCCCGAGCCTGTTGAGCCAGGAGCCTCCCAGCCTTGTCCCCCTGTTCAAAAAAGCGCTGTTTGGTTTGCCTCAGTTGTCTCTCCACTATGCTCGTCATTAAAAGGTCATGTTCCGAATGTAATAGTATGCATTTTTTTGAATAGGGTCGGTGAAGGGGAGGAGGAATATGTTTCATAAATTCGGAGAAGTTCTTCCAAAATTGCTGAAGGCCGAACCCTTTCGTCCTTTCTTAGTTTGGAAACATACGCTATGACCTGCCCCCGAAACACAGGTTTTGAGAGCCTCCCACACTGTTCCACAACTTACGTCAGCAGTGTCATTAATTTCAATAAATAAACAAACCTGTGAATTAACAAAATCCTTAAACTTGTCATCTAACAGCAGGTGGGAACTGAACCTCCACAACTTAGCGGGGGTAACACTAAGAGGGAAGTGGGTGTCAATTGATACAGGGGCATGATCTGAGGTGGCTATGGTATTGATACGAGCTTCAGAGACGCGTTTGGTACACTCTCCCATGAGGTGATGCTAAAAGCATTAGAGGAAATACACCTGCCTCAGCCTTTTGTGAATATTGTATCCAATGTGTACCAAGGTTCATTTCTCCAGGTTATCTGTGGGCAGCAGCTCACAGAGCCGATTGCACTGAAGGTGGGAATAAAAACTGGCTGTCCCTGGAGTGCCGTGAACTTCATCCTAGCACTCAACCAATGGATGAAGTGGATTTACCAGTGCGCTCCTCTGCATGTCCAACTCCCAAATCCTGTTCAGGGATACTCTGACGACGTGCAGGTGTCATCACGACAAGAGGATGTCATCATTAACATGCTGGCACGCACTGATGAGTTCCTCCATTGGTCAGGGCTGGAGGTGAAGCAAGCTAAGTGTGCCGTACTCCATGAGCGCCGCAGTGGAGGCAACCGCTGGTATAAGGCCAAGAACGACAAGCCCCCCTCCTTTCTTGTAATGGGCCAACCCATTAAGGTGTATTCCCGTAATGAGACCTACCCATACCTTGGCCACAGGTTTAACATCGCTGGCGAGTGGGGGGAGCAGGTCGAGGAGCTCACTACAGAGTTTCTCCATCGTCTCCACCTGATTGACTTCTCCCCCCTCCATGTCCTCATGAAGTTCCAGGCTGTGAGAGAGGTGGCTTTGGCTAAAATTCAACATCTCTTTGCCAATGTACACATCCCTCTCAAGGCACTGAGAGAAATGACAAACAAAACTGTCCAGCTGGTCAGAAAGTGGGTGGGCCTCAACACACACTCCACACGGGGCATCATCTTTCTCCCATGTGGAGAGGGGGGGCTGGGAGTCCCCAATGTCGAGTGGATCTACATAGCCACCAGGCTAGCCCACCTGATCCACATGCTTAACAATGATGATGTTACCGTAAGAGAAACTCCACTTCACACTCCATTCTGTTTAAACCATCAGGATTCACAACAACGCCTAGAATCCATTGCACACATAACAAATGTATGTAATGCATACAAACGCCTGTACATAGCCCGTCATGACCGTATTGTGGACATTGTGTCTGATGCGGTACGAAACATCTTACCATCTAGCGAAGCAATGTACAAGCACACTAGAGTGTTACCAGAATGGTTTGGTTTTACCGATGATGTCTTTGCTAACATCCCAAATACACCTGATGTTGTTTTTGTTGACACCAACCACAGGGAGGTGGTAATATTAGAAGTAGGCTGTGCCTTTGACCTGTGCATGGACCAGGCTTTCCAGGACAAGTATATCAAATACCAACCACTGCTCGATGTGATAACCAGCTTTGGGTACAAGTGTAGATATAGCATACTCATATTCGGAAGTCTTGGCCATGTATATAAATGCACCAAGATTGGTCTGAGAATTGCTGGAATGTCAAAGAGAAAAGCCAAACAAATATTGCTCTGTTTCAGCTACTATTGGCAGCTTAGCCGTGTGGAGAAGGAGATGCTATGTGTTCCCTTAAGTGTTCTGTGCTGCTTAGCCCCGATATATTTGATTCCCTGTCTTATGTAATATAATTTGTGGAACCAAATAAAGTATTCAAATGTGTGTGTGTGTGTGTGTGTGTGTGTGTGTGTGTGTGTGTGTGCATGCGTGTGTGTTTAATTTAACACATTACACAAATTAACGAATTATAAAAACGTACTGTATAGAAATTGTATCAAATTCACTAGTTGTCTTGAACATACTTTTAAGGCCACCTGTCGCTAGCTTGCAGGCTACAAAATACAAAAAGTATTTTTTTTTACTTTTATTTTTGTATTATATCATAGGCCTAACTTAGTACTTTTTTAAACATATGTAACACTAAGCTGTCTGTGGCTCTTTCCTGCTGTAACGATGCAAATGTCCCCTCTGTGGGACTAAGAAAGGGATTCTGATTCTGACAAATGTTAAACTCTGTTGAGATTGAGCTTTTAAAAAATGAAATAGGAGCACAGCTCCAATATACATCACATGATTATAGGGTTTCAAACTTTTTAAAATTCTTCTTTTTCCATTTGCAGTCAGTGGAGCAGGTCTGATGTTTACAGGGATCTCTGTGTAGGCGCTTCTAAAGAAACACAATCATTGTCTAAAAATCCTGAAAGGCAATGACAGAAACATCTGTGATCCTTAAATTAGACACTGTTTCTCTTTAGTTCTGACCTCTGGGAAGAGATCAATCAGCACAGCTTTTCCTTCTGAATTAGACATTACAATATGATCCAGCTCGTCCTCAACACGGAGCTGTAGACTGAGCATCCTCAGATTGTCTGTCACAGTGAGCTGGCACTTGTGAGTTTGAACAGGCAGGTTCAGTCACTGTGGGGGATTCTACAGGATGCTGGATCCACTTTTATGACCTGAACCTACAGGATGTGATGAGTCCGCTCAGTAAGACGGCTGGACTTACTACTGTAGCAGATGCTAGCATCCTCCTTCAGATGGCTTCCCCAGCCTCACTGCTGCTTCAGGGAGGGAGGGGGCCCCGGAGCCCCTCAGCTAGAGGGCATGGACACTCTTAGTCAGCATGCACTGTGGATGTAGAAAACACATGGACACAAACGTAGTCTAAACAAACCAGCTCCTAATGTGGAAGACTGCTGCAGGAGGCCATGTGATGTTCAGTGTACAGTAACTGCTGGGGGATTTTTCACTGGGTTCACATTTTAACACAGTAATACAAATGATACAGAGAGTCAGGTGATAGAAGCTGGCCATACAGGTTGAAGATTTCTGGACAAGATGTGACCTCATTTATTCATTCTGAATATCAGCATGGCCAGAGGCAATTCAATTATGTTCTACTATCAGCGCTTGGCCGAAAATAATAGATATTCAGATAGTCCTCATAGGGAAATGTGTTGAGAAGACGAATCATTTGGATTTATGAACTTTCCCTTTTTGCAGATGATGTGGTTCTAATGGCTTCATCGGTCTGCGACCTTCAGCACTCACTGGATCGGTTCGCAACCGAGTGTGAAGCGGCTGGGATGAGGATCAGCACCTCCAAATCTGAGGCCATGGTTCTCAGCAGGAAACCGATGAAACCTGTCCACTTCAAGTAGGGAATGAGTCCTTACCCCAAGTGAAGGAGTTCAAGTATCTCGGGGTCTTGTTCTCGAGTGAGGGAACAATGGAGCGTGAGATGGGCCGGAGAATCGGAGCAGCGGGAGCGGTACTGCAGTCGCTTTACCGCACCGTTGTGACGAAAAGGGAGCTGAGCCAGAAGGCAAAGCTCTCTGTCTACCGGGCCATTTTCGTTCCTACCCTCACCTATGGTCATGAAGGATGGGTCATGACCGAAAGAACGAGATCGCGGATACAAGCGGCCGAGATGGGTTTTCTCCGCAGGGTGGCTGGTGTCTCCCTTAGGGATAAGGTGAGAAGTTCGGTCATCAGGGAGGGACTCGGAGTTGAGCCGCTCCTCCTTCGCGTCGAAAGGAGCCAGTTGAGGTGGTTCGGGCACCTAGTTAGGATGCCACCTGGGCGCCTCCCTAGGGAGGTGTTCCAGGCACGTCCAGCTGGGAAGAGACCAAGGGGTAGACCTAGGACCAGGTGGAGGGATTATATCTCTTCGCTGGCCTGGGAGCGCCTTGGGATCCCCCAGTCAGAGCTGGTTGATGTGGCCAGGGAAAAGAAAGTTTGGGGCTCTCTGCTGGAACTGCTACCCCCGCGACCCGACCACGGATAAGCGGAAGAAGATGGATGGATGGATGGATGGAACTTTCCCTTCGACCCCCACAGGACAAACTAATCCAAACCGCAAACATCTTGACTTCAATTAAATGTATTATGTCAACAAATTCCCCATAACTGTATTAGGTCAGTTGAAAGCAATATAAATACTAAATAAGTTTGCATACAAAATATTAGGTTAAACCTAATATTATTGCTTTTTACTAACCTAATACAGTCATGGGAAATCTGTTGACATAATACATTTAACAAAGTCAACGGTTCAGTTTTGTCAGTGTAGTGGCATAATATTGTGTTTTGTTTGATACATCCAACAAATATGTTTTGTTAGTTCTAATTCACTTTAAAGCCTCAAGAGCATACTACGATAGTTTTGGAACTTTAGTCTTGCTTCTGTTTCTGCAAAAAATACTCCATGAGTGAAATATCAGTTCATTTATGCACATTACTTTATTGCTGTTCTTGCTGATAATGTTCTGCTACATACTTCTGACCACATTGTATCACATATATAATGCAGACACAGATAGAACAGAACAAGAAAGCTTCAGTATGTTTGTTACAGCTGCTGCCTTCCTGGTTCTCTTAACTGTGTTAATGTGTGTTGCATGTAAATGAGCTGTGCGATTGCCCTGTCGTGATTGGCTGCCATCTCCTGGTCCGCCCCCTGAAGATTGTGATTGGAGCACGCCGGGCCCGACGCACTCCAATCGCAGCGCACAGCCGGCGCACACCTGCTGGAGACGACTACAAAGCTGGGGACAATCATCACTCTGGAGGCTCAGCTGCGAGTAGACGCCTCACCCATTTTTCTCTTGTGTTGTGGACACTTTAGACTTAAGCTATTAGACTGTGTTTAACTCATGTAGTGTGTTTAGTGTGATTATATATGTGCTTAGTGTCGTGTTGAGATATGTGTTTAGAGTAGTGTGTTTAGTTGCCTTATTTAGCTGTGTTTTCTTGCAGCCTCCTTTCGTTAGTGTTGATTAGTGATTTCAGGTGTGTAAATAGGCTCACTTTTAGAGTCCTCCTTTTGTTTGGTTATCAACCTGTTCCCTTTTGGCCCTTTTGTTTGTTCAGGCTACATGCCTGCCATTTTGTTTCACACTGTTTTGTAATAAAACCACTTCTAATTATTACCAATCCCATTCTGGTTGTGTTGCTTCCCTTTGGTTCCCCTAGCCAGTAGGGAACGTAATAATGTGTCTACAGGTTTATCTACTGCCAGGCTCAGGGGATGACTCCATGTTATCCTTCGGCCCGCTGAACGTCTGGCTGATCATTTAACTACATATAAACGTTTCCCTCTTGTTAGTTTAAGAGTGTATCCAAGCAACAGACACATGTCGGACATGATGAACGAGGATTGCTGTAGGTGCATGACCATTATTTATCTAGGTCTACTTGTTCTGCTGACAGTTGGCGGGAATACTTTGTCTGCGTGGAGTGTTATAGAATAAGATGTATATTTATCTTTGTGTTTAAGATAGTTTACTCGATGCATGTTGTCTACCTGCTTACATCAGCCTGACCTCTGAAAGCAGATAAAGTGTTATGACTTAATGAGTGTTACAGAACCCTTATAACATATATCATTCAGCGTTGTGGTATCACAAAGAACAGAACAGGAAGTAAAAAAAGAAATTCCTTCAAAGACGCGAGGAAGAATCCAACGAGAATGTTTGTTATAGAGATATTAGCTATCAATAGTGATCAAACACAGACACAATACAGAAGCTACACTTTTTAAATACAGTTTAGTTTGTGCTTTATGAAAGTTGTTGTACATTACAGCACAGTACACAGAACATGTCTGTCCGTCCGTCCGTCTGTCCGTCTGTCCGTCTGTCCGTCTGTCCGTCTGTCCGTCTGTCCGTCTGTCCGTCTGTCCGTCTGTCCGTCTGTCTTCCCTCTGCCCCCATGTCCCTGTCACTTGTCAACTATGCCCTAATACAGTTGTCCCCAACCACCGGTCCAGGGACCTGTACCGGTTCAATGTTTTGATGCTGGCCGTATTGTTTAATTTCGTTGTATTTACCCCACCACACCTTGAAAGCCGGTCTGTGTAAATATTGTCTTACATGAAGGCTGGCCGTGGGCGGCTCAAAAAAGGTTGGGGACTGCTGCCCTGTGCATCTATCACTGCCACCAAGTGTCCAAAATAATAACGCACAATATATCCAAACTAAATACTATGACATGCCAATAACAAACATAACTGACTCCTGCAGTGTCAGACTGCTTCAAACTAAGTTTGTACAACGTGTTGCCTCGAGCATGACTAAAGGCAAAATCTTTCACATCTTTTCTGAAAGGCAACACACAAGGGGGGGTTAAAGTCTGGGGTTTTAGTGTGGTCTGAATAACACACTTTTAGATAGTCACACCTCTTCAATTTTGCCATCTGAGGTTTAGGAATGTTAGGATCACATCTGGGGGATATTGTTAGGATAATTGCATTCATGATTCCAAGAGGATGAACCCTTTTCCATTGTGGACACCTCGCTGCTCTCTTTAGTGACACCTTATGAGTAAAAGTTATAGATAGGTAGAGGAGACCATTCAACTTTAATGAAGCTTTCGTCAGGCCACCCTCAGCACAAAGTCAACCAACCAGAGTTGCACAATAATCGGTGTGTTGTTTGTTCAATCCAGGAAATAAGTATTGTTGGATGTGGAAACCCCTGCAAAATGCTGTCATCGTTAAATAATTAAATAATTGTTTCCGTTTTTGCAACAACAACAAAAGGTTTAACGAGTATCAGTTTGTGCAGGTAACTTTACTTATTTGCTGTTATCGATGAATTATTTTGAAAATGGTGAGGAATTTAATTTAATATCCTGTATGTCATGCATGGGAAAGTGACCCCGCTGGCCGCCGGGCGGGACTTCCTCCCATCCTTTTCCGAGACTAGCTTGTCACCTACACATGTCTGACATGAGAGGGAAGCCCTGCCTTTCCTCTGCCGGCCATTTATGGACACATATGACAGGTTTCGGTGTCACTGTGTTTATTTCAGTGCTATTGTTCTTTGCATTGTGACCTGTAAGCTGCAGGTCAGGGTGAATGTGATGGAGTCAGGTCCTATCTGCCAGGTTTTGTAATTGAAGGATTTCAGTCCTTTGCACAACAAAGGCCACTTAGCCCAGATGAGAGTAGGGAATAATGACGTATGATACTCTGACACTTGTTATTTCCTGTTGTGGTTGAAGCTTATTCATTGCTAACCTTCAGCTCTTGGGTTCAGTTATAGTCTCCTCATGGATGACTTCCCATTGTGCTGGCTTGGTACCCATGTTTATCTTGGTGGATTTGCACACCCCAAATTACTGTTTTGTAATTACAAACAGGCCCATGACACAATGTATTCCAAACAAGACTGTGCTAGTGCTAACTGTATTTCTTTTTTTGTTTCTTAGAATGAAAACCTTCAATCAAATTGCCAATTAAATGTTTTCCAAAAGGAAGCTGCCACTATCTTCCCGTCTCCCAGCTTAGTGCCACAGCCTGACATCATTCAGACCAGGTAAGTTCAATAACCCTCTGTTGTGTTGGAACACTACAAATTGAGTAGTATTGGGAGTACTTGTATAATTATAAAAACAATTTAATGCAATATATTGCATTAAGATCAAAATGATCGCTTATTAGATAATGTCTTAGAAAAACAGGCAACATCGGGACAGCGATGGTGTTAATATTATACCAATAGAGATACATTGTATGGTGGTACTGTGACTAAGTTAGTAATTTTTCTAATTGGTCAGTCTGCACCATCACTTCACCATGACATATCTTGACATCTACTGCTACTACTCTTTAGCAAATGTTAGCATACTAACACGCTAAACTAAAGGCTGAACATGGTTAACATTGTACCTGCTTAACATCAGCATGTTAACATTGTGAGATGTTAACATATTGCTCAAAGTATCAGCACGTACATATCATACGTCTCATAAAGCTGCCAAAATGGCTCTATCCTGAAGAAGAATAAAATAACTCTTACACAACCATCTAAAACCCCACTGAATAAAGCATCATGGAACTATAGTCCTTTCCTTATACTATCCTCACACGTTGTATTTGCTATAAAGGGTCTCTACTATAGGCTATTTTTATTATATGTACAGCACTTTGGCTCGACCAAAAATCGTTTATAAATGTGCTATATAAATAAAACTTGATTTGATTTGATCACATCAATCTGTTATCTATTAGTCTTTCATTGTAAATGATGTTATTGACTGAATGAGCAGAATCATCTGGAATCTCCATTACATAATATCTGTGAAAACAAATAAAGAGCCAAGACGCTTCCGGAACAAAAACAAAGACGATGTAGACATTTCACTGGCCAGCTCAACTGTATGTCTGAAAAATAGTAATAAATAATAAATGTAATTCTTCTTCTTTTCAACCTCTTACATAACTACATGTATTAAAGTGTGTCAGCAGTCCCGTAAGCCAATTCAGCTTGTTTGATCTTCCCAACATCCTGTGGGTTTGTGATGATCGCTATAATTAAAGTCAGATGGAGCCCATTTACTATTCCAGCCTGTGTGACAAACACAGCATCATGTGGGATGGTCTCAGATCTGTTTCCCAGCAGAGGATCCCCTAGAAAAGTTGTCTTCCAAACCACACTCAGGTGGTACTGCAGAGGCAGCTGGAAAAGCTATCTGACTGTTTACTTTCTGTCTGTTTGGCCCACTTTTCCCATGCCTTTATGACTCATGTAGGATAATGATCAAACCTTATTTTGGATTACTTCTGATACTTCAGCCTGCCTGGGCTCCAAAGGTCTGCAGAATCTTTGATCCAAATTAGCTCCGGGGCTAGCCGCTAAGTGTTCCTTTAAAGAACTAGTGCACTTCAGGCCCAAAGTCTTTCTTTTTTTCCCACCCAGTCACATCAGCAGGAGTTTTGGTCTTGGTGCCTCTAGCCATAAACAGACACAGACATTGGGCCTCAATGTGATCAACAAATACCAAGTTAGAGGTCATATCCAGTGACCAGGTTGAACTCATCAGATGTGGCAATGTTATGGTCAGCCATTAACCAGTACAGCACCAGTAATTATGTACATGATTTAGCATTAAATAGGTCTTGTAGTGCTAAAGGGGCTTTTGAAGGAACAGGGGTTGCTTTATTGAGCCTTAAATAAGGATGAATACTTCATTTTTGTAAAGACCATAGTGGACTATTTGTTTTGCTGGTTTGACTGAAGTTATCCATACGATAGACTGAAAGGAGGAACATTTTAGGATGGATTAATGAGCATTAAACACAAAATAAAACTGTGTATGAGATACTGAGGGTGTTAAGTGTAATGTTAAGATATAAATAACATGACCATGTGAGGAGCCTTCAGTGTCTTCACTAAAGTTTAATTTGGCAGGAAAGTGGACAAAAGCTGCTGCACATCGTTAAAGAATGTACATATCAGTCATAAGAAGCTCCAGAATGTGTCTCAGAACAAAGGCAGACCTAGTGTAGAATCAACAATAATACATAGTATGGAGATAAAGGCAGTTATGGAATATGAATATGCTAAGACATAAACAGTATGAAAACCTTTTATAGGACAGTAAGTTACTGTAAGTACAGTAATGGGGAGCAGGCATCAACAACTGTTTAATCATGTCGTTGCGTATAGCTTATTATTTTCCATGTTTGTGTGTTGTAATAGAGAAACATGTGACCCAGTGCGTCATTGGTTTGTTTTAGAAAGTGTAGCTCTGTGGCTACAGTACTGTATAACTCCTGCTCTCAGCCCTTAAGCAGGGAACTCACAAAGAGGAACCTGAAGCATCCGGGGCCTGTTGAGACCACCCCAGATCACTTTATTTGAGTTGGAATCAGTCAGAGATTTGCTGTACCTAAATTACTGTCCTGACTGTTGCAACAATTTGTTCAGTGATGTTGGAACAACATTCAACGTGTCAGTATTGAGAACACCTGCAACCACCTGACATTGTAAAAACATGTTTGACAGGTGGATGGATGGTGCTGAGGAGCTGCCACTGAAGTATGAAATGAGACGTGGAACTCATTCAGAACGTCTGACAAATGCTCCTGATTTAACAGTAAATTAAACACAGCCTGTAGATCCAAAATGATGTACATAAATAATCATTGATGAGGACATAGTGTAACTCAACAACTTTTCATGGTAAATTAATATTACGTTTTTTCTTCTATGAAACACTTTGCCTAAAAACACATTTATGTAAGAACTGCATGTCCAAACGCTATGCTCCTGAAGGCGCAGTGAGTTTATTTTATATTTCACATTCCCTTATTCACTCTAACTTTCAAACTCTGATCAACAACCCCCCCACCCCCCATTTTACTCCACACTCGGATTAGGACTATTGTTTATTGTGGCAGCGGGGTGTGGTTAGAGCACCGGCTGCTGGAGTGATGGGAGTGGCTCGACCGGACACCAGACAGCTGATCAGAATCAGGTAATCAAGCTCACAGTAAAAAGCATGCTGGTAACCTGATTCTGCTCTCTTGCAGTTAGAGATGGCAAATCCGGATCCTTTTACAGACTCAGGGGCCGTTTCTCAATGTCGAGTATACCTGCTGCAGAGCTACTATTTCAAGTATACTAGGTCATCGAGATTCGGATCATACGAGTCCTTTGAGTCATATGAGTCAGCATCACCAAGAGCGTAGAAATCCTACCGGTGAAACCGAAAAGTTGTTGCATTTCACAAGCATATTAAACTAACGTTACATTAACCTCCGATACACAGTGTATTTTGCTTTAATAAAAAATGTTGATCACAAAAAAAGGGTTATTTTACGATTTGGCGAATCTGAGTCTGCTGTTGACTCGTGCATGACGACGAGTCTGGATCTCTGGATCTGCTGCTAAACGGTTACGGCTCTGAGTCCGCACGAGTCTGCTATGTTTTGCACAGTGAGTCAGGATTTGCGAATCTCTGAGTCTGCTGTTGACTCGTGCACTCGTGCTGGAGGCGGGGCTGTGAATGGTGTATATTTGAAAAACGTAATGTTACTGTTGAAATCTCTCCCCACTTTTGGCCGCACCCCCTAAGTAAAATGACTTCCCAGTTCCTGCGGCTATGCTCGTGCATGACGGGTCTGGATCTCTGGATCTGCTACACGGTTACGGCTCTGAGTCCCCACGAGTCTGCAGGAAGTGAAGGAAGTTCCCTTGATTCAGTGAGTCAGGATTTGCGAATCTGAGTGCTGTTGACTCGTGCATGATGAGTTTGGATCTCTGGATCTGCTACGGTTAGGGCTCTGAGTTTGAGTCCCCACGAGTCTGCAGGAAGTTTCACTGATCCGCGTCCCCTGAGCCAAATTATAACTTCTGGAAGCTACCCTACTCGCTAAAAGGTAGGCAGATGGACTGGGGTACGTTGTAATGTGATTTTACATGTTATAAAGAGAGTAGCGAGTAACGCAATTTATAGTTTTAATTTGTACGTCACACCAGGTGTAGGACTCAAAGGACTCGGGTTAATGGAGAGGGGAGACTCGTCACGACCAGCTCATTACTAGGATCCGGGTTAATGATCCGGATGAATCAGGACTGACCCATCTCTACTTGCAGTAGACTGGGTCCTGGGAAGAGGACCGTGAATCCCCCCAGCCACCTCGGTGAATAGCGTAACCGGAGCCCACATTTATGTTAACCCCCTTTTGTGTTAACTCCCTCAGTGTTTCCAGTGGCGGCGGGTCATTAGGGGCAGGTGGGGCACAGCCCCACCTAGTGTCAGAAGAAAGTATTACAAATAATGATTACAAAAAAATACTAAAAAATAAATAAAAAAACATATAAAATATATTTTAAGGTCATGTTTAATAATCTGATTCGTCTGTACATTTCTGTTGTAGTCTGTGTTCTTCTAATTAGTGTCTAGAGTGCCGTTTTGAGCTGTTTAGAGCCATGTGGGACAAAACCCGATCCTGCCCCTCCCTCTCACAGTCTAAGTGAACGGTGATTGTAAAAACTACACTGCGCATGCTCAGAGTATTTTTCTATTTAATGTGTGTGGCAAAAAAATAATGACCGTAGGGGCATAGTGCTCCCATCCCCACCATACGTCATCTCACATAATTCAGAATTGATTGGCTGTAAGTACTTACGTGTGCAGTGCTGCGAAACGTCACGTGTAGTTTGAAGAGGAGACGAGAGAGCAGCATATAGCTAACATCACCAGCGATTAAAAGAAGTAAAAAACTGAAAGAAAATGAATGAAGTTGACCATTTACTGGAGCACACATTTGAGACACTTAGTCTCGGAGAGAAACTGGAGGTAAAGCGCCTCGGTGCCCACCATCCACCGGATTTCCAAATGGTCCAGACTGCGGGCAAAGTTAAACGTGGCTAACGGCGAGCATCCAGAAGAATTCCCTCTTTTGCTTTCCTTGCCTGCTTTTTGGTGAAGATCAAGGTACTTGGTCGAGGACAGGTTACAAGGACTTAAAGCATCTTTCGGAGAGGACAATGAAGCATGAGAGCAGCAACAGTCATTTGGAAAATGCCGTAAAATTGGGATTACTTGGAAGGGTGAATGTTGCAGCTCAGATTGACAGCGCCTACAGACGCGGCATTGATTCTCATAATAGGAAGGTGGAAGAAAACAGGTACGTGCTTGGTCGGATCATCACCTGTATTAAACTGTGTGGGAAATGTGAGACAGCACTGCGGGGCCACAACGAGTCGGCGGACTCTCTGAATCCAGGGATATTCAGGTCAATTTTCGAGACAATGTGTGAGGGCGATTCCAGGCTTCAACGGCACTACGATGCTCAGCTTGTTTTCAAAGGGACATCAAGCACCATACAGAATGAACTCTTGGACTGCATGTATGATGTGTACAGGGAGGAAATAGCCAAGCAAGTGGACAACACATCATTTGTTGCCGTTCAGGCCGACGAGACAACCGATGTCTCCTGTAAATCGCAAATGGTGATTGTGCTGCGATACATTATGCCTGACCTCACAGTTACAGAGCGTTTTTTGGAGTTTGTGGAAGTAAAGGACAAAACTGGTGTAGGTCTCTCTAACAGCATCAAGGCTGTTCTGGAACCCCTGAAGCTGAAAGAAAAGCTAATCGCTCAGACCTATGACGGGGCGGCCGTCATGAGCGGTAACGTGCGCGGGGTACAGACGGTGATGAAGGAGACGTACCCAAACGCTCAGTTTGTTCACTGCTACGCCCACCAACTGAACCTGACCCTGCAGCAACTGTGTTCAGCAAGGATGAGCATCCTGAAGGTGTTTTTTGCAGATCTAACTGCTTTTTCCACTTTTTTCTCCGGTGCTCCAAAACGTGTTGCAGCTCTTGCAGAGGCAACACAGAGACGCATCCCACGGCCACCGGCTGTGAGCTGGAACTTTAAAAGCAGAACTGTGAACGCGGTTTGGGAGACCCGAGATGCACTACTTCAGTGTATGGAGCATATACGCGCACAACCAGGATGGGATGCGGTCACCATAAGTGAGGCATACGGCCTGTCAAAGAAACTGCGGGACCGAGCATTTATGCAGCTCCTGGAGTTTTTTTCGTTGCTTATGCCAGAAGTGGATGTTCTATACAACACTCTGCAAAAACGAAGCATCGATGCACCTGGGAAAAACAGCGCGCTCTGCCGTTTCAAGGAAAATGTTCAGAAAATGAGGCAGAAAACTGATGCATTGGCCGCCACTGCTCATGATGGAACAGACGAGCCAGGCCGACGAGTCAGCAGCACAGCGCCGGTGATGAAGGAGGCTTGTGACACAGTCATCTCACAGGTGGAACAGAGGTTCTCACAGAGTGACCATTTGATCGCTGCAAAGCTTGTTGACAGCTCATTCTTCCCACAGCATGTCCTGTCATTTCCTACACCTGAGCTTGACTGCGCCGTGAAACTGTGGCCTGCGTTGGGAAACAAGGAGAAGTTGAAGTCTGAGCTGACCACGCTCTACCGCCACAGTGAGCTTCACACTGGAAACACTGCCCTGTCTCTGTTGAAATCCATTCACGAGAACAACTTGGAGGAAACGTTTGCTGAGACTGTTATTTTGGTCAAAATAATAGTGACAACTCCGATGACGACATCCGAGTCAGAGAGGAACTTTTCCACCCTCAAAAGGATAAAGACTTTCACTCGCAACACCATGGGACAGCCGCGACTTAACGCATTGGCCATGCTTTCAATTGAAAGCCAGTTGATCCAGCAACTACAGGACTTCATCCCCAAAGTGATAGACACATTCTGTCAGAGGAAGGACCGCCGTGCCGCTTTTCTTTTCAAGTGAGCCTTCAGCTTTGGTAAGTTCATTTATGTCATATATTTTGTTGATCTTCTGTGTTTTGCCTCTGCTGGATCGATTGATATTGTGACCTCGATGATGAGTGTCTGTGTTTTCCTTATATTTACAGTCTATGGTGTTTTAATGCTAAAGCATTACGGTTGTTGTTATTGTTAAGAATTACTTTGTGATGGTGACCTTTACTCCATGTATGAAGGTGCATTACTATGACATCCCCACGCTGTGTACGTAAATGTATGCGCTCACAGTGTTGCTCCTGTGGTCTTCAGTATGTAATTTGACACTCCCCCTCTCTCTCTCCTCCCCCCCTCTCTCTGTCCCCCCTCTCTCTCTCCTCCCTCTCTCTGTCCCCCCCCCTCTCTCTCTCTCTCTCCCCCGACCTCTTTCTGCCCCCCCCAGTTTTTTACACCTAGAAACGCCACTGAGTGTTTCCAATAAACGTTGTTTGTTTTTCAACCCACCTTTTCCAGTCCGTAATTATTAAACCCCCTCGTGAGCTTGAACGCTCACATTTATGTTTTTAGTTTTCTTTGTATGGTATCGGGTAGGGATGCTCCGATCGATCGGTCACCGATACTCACTCTCTACCGATCGATCGGTGCTCTCGAAACATGCCGATTGCGAGAGCCGATCGCATGACGTAAAATACATGACACTTTTCTCTGTGTGCGGCAAAACAAGCTCGCCAAAATGGCTTCACCGGTCTGGCATTATTTTAAGGTGTCCGAAAAAGACAGTAAAATAGCGGTATGCAACGTGTGTGTGAAGCAGACATCCTGCAGCTCCGCCCGCTGAGACGGACCGGTAAGCGCAGCGAAACACACAAAAGTTAGACTTAATTATTTTATCTACCCCTGGAACAAGCTAAACTAGTTATAAATATATTTATTCTTCACTGTCGGGTCATTCATTACTGGATCAGTGAGCTGCATGAGATACTGACAGGCTGTCAGGAGAAGGAGAGAGGGGGAGAGAGAGAGAGAGAGGGAGAGAGGAAAAGAGCGCTTCCGCTAATTTCTCCCGTGTTATTATCCAAAGTGAATGTAAACTTGAATAATGTACATCATTTGAATGTAATAATTAAGTTGATTGTTGTTTGTGGAAGCTTCAGTGAATGAGCCCCATTAACTGAGTTTTAAACATCACTTTAAATGGAAGATTTAAAGTGATGTTTAAATCTTCCATTTAGGCCCCGCCCACTCGATCGGATCGGCGATCGGTATCGTCTGATACTGATTCCGGCGATCGGCCCCGAAATTGGCGATCGGAGCATCCCTAGTATCGGGATATATGCGGCAGCTGTGCTATAATAAAATCATAGGAAACAGCTGCACATGCATACCTGAACAAAATAAACTACACACCTGCGGCCTGTACCGCAGGATTTGCGTATAGCGACGAAACTTCAGGGTTAACTCTGGGCTAGAGAGGTAACTTAAGGTTTAACTCTGGGTTAGAGAGGTAACTTCAGGGTTAACTCTGGGTCAGAGAGGTAACTTAAGGTTTAACACTGGGTTAGAGAGGTAACTTCTGGGTTAACTCTGGGTTAGAGAGGTAACTTCAGGGTTAACACTGGGTTAGAGAGGTAACTTCAGGGTTAACACTGGGTTAGAGAGGTATATAACTTCAGGGTTAACACTGGGTTAGAGAGGTAGGTAACTCCAGGGTTAACTCTGGGTTAGAGAGGTAACTTAAGGTTTAACTCTGGGTTAGAGAGGTAACGTCAGGGTTAACTCTGGGTTAGAGAGGTAACTTCAGGGTTAACACTGGGTTAGAGAGGTAACTTCAGGGTTAACTCTGGGTTAGAGAGGTAATATTCAGGTTTAAATCTGGGTTAGAGAGGTAACTTCAGGGTTAACTCTGGGTTAGAGAGGTAACTTCAGGGTTAACTCTGGGTTAGAGAGGTAACTTCAGGTTTAAATCTGGGTTAGAGAGGTAACTTCAGGGTTAACTCTGGGTTAGAGAGGTAACTTCAGGTTTAAATCTGGGTTAGAGAGGTAACTTCAGGGTTAACTCTGGGTTAGAGAGGTAACTTCAGGGTTAACACTGGGTTAGAGAGGTAACTTCAGGGTTAACTCTGGGTTAGAGAGGTAACTTCAGGTTTAAATCTGGGTTAGAGAGGTAACTTCAGGGTTAACACTTGGTTAGAGAGGTAACTTCAGGGTTAACACTGGGTTAGAGAGGTAACTTCAGGGTTAACACTGGGTTAGAGAGGTAGGTAACTTCAGGGTTAACACTGGGTTAGAGAGGTAGGTAACTTCAGGGTTAACTCTGGGTTAGAGAGGTAACTTCAGGGTTAACACTGGGTTAGTGAGGTAACTTCAGGGTTTTCAGTCCTCTGACTGTTCACTTCCTACCGGATTAGATCTCCATGGTAACTTATGCTGACCACCTAACCTGCTCCGGAGCAGGTTAAGTTCCACATAAGAGATCAACTCAGTTAAAGAAACGCCTCGTGACCAATCAGAGCTAACCGCCTGCTGACCAATCAGAGCTCTGTGTCGGGAGTTTAAAGCTATCAAGTCATATTACAGGATAAAGGAACTGTTTTAACTGCCGTATGCAGAAAAGATTGCCAGCAAAAAATAAAATGAAAAGAATATCACTGACGTGACGCCCTGACCTGCTCAAAATTATACCCCCATTTAAACCACTAAATATAATGATGGATTATCAGTAATAATTTCAAAGTGACACAGAGACATTGGATTAACCTTCAGCAGCGTTTTTTATGCCCTTGAACACGACTTTTGATCATAAAACAGCAAAGGTTAGACATATTTATAGTTATGGCTCTGTAAAAGTGTGTTGCTCTTTCGTGGCTGCTACTTCAGTGAGTTTTGGCCGTACAGTGATGAGATTATATACCAATACCAATGGAATCTGTGGAAACTCAGCTTTCATATGACGTTGTCGTCATACAATGTCGTTTGTGCAGATAGCATGAAGTAGAAAAATCGCTATAGCCACTTCTGTGCTAATGTAGCGTTAGCATGTTTTCGTTAAGTGCTGATTTAGACGCTTGGTGTTGGAATTGTGTTTAGTTTAGGTACGAATTGTTATTATCGTCTGTTAGCTGAATTTCTTCCCATTAAGTGGGTATGCCAGATTATTAGGTTGTTAAATGTTAACAAGCCCTTGAGTGGTGTTTCTTACAAGAGGCTGCGTCTGGCCAGTTGAGCCCCATGCCCCCGGTACCGGGGGCAAAACGCAACATCTTGCAAGAAACAGCGTCTGAGGGCTTCTGATTTAACAGTTTCAGCCGATTATAGAACAATAGCCTATCAGTCTTTACACATCATAACAATTGAACAGTTTTAAAGTTTCTCTTTCTTTCCCTCTAATATTGCATTCCCTCACTCACTTTTTTTTGTTCAGTGCGAGAATTGAGCTTGAGCTTATTGTCCTGCCAGGAGTTTAAATCTGGGCTGAAATGGTGTCTGGGCCATTCTCATACACACATGCAGGTGCTCATTGGTTAGCCTGGGGCCTCTAACTAACGGGCCTCTAAAAGGCCTGCTCGAGACAGTGGATATAGATGCGACGTAGGAATTCATTTGCCGTTTTATTCTTTTTAATGTTGACATTGCAACAGGTGAAAAAGATTGCAGAATTGTTGTCAGTACCTTGTTCAAGACGACAATTCACCGAAAAGACAGACATTGTATAAAAAGGCCGTCCAACGCCCGAAAATCTTGAGCTGAATCAAGTTGCAACTGGGAAAGATACCCGTGGCTTACGGGCTCAGCTAGTCACAAAAGGCTCTACTGCTGGGAGTGCTAGCAGGACATCTGAAAGGATATCATGCTATATTTGAATAATATATTGTAGGGCCATACCTATATAAGGTATATTTGTTTTCTTTTTCAAAATACCAAACAGATCATGCATTTTAGCCATGCCTAATTTCGCTCTATTTTGCTCTCCTCCACCCTGTCTTTGCATGGGCTGCAGCTGACCACACCCCCCTGCAAAGGAGGGGGCCGAGTTACGAGTGTCATGTTACCATGCTGTTACCATGCCACGGCAACCTCTCAAAAAAATTTAAATTTTTTTTTGTTATAAATAAACTGTGAACTTTTATGCTACGATGTATGTGATGTCAGATAGTAACTAAAACAAAATCGCAGGCTACGTCAAATAAATGAATGTGTCTGTTGTGATTTGTGATTCGTCCACATTTAGACCAATCACACTCTGCTGCCTATTCTGGATTTGTTTATTGTGCATTCTGTAGACTCCCATTTCTGTTTGAATTACAAAATGGACATCAGAAATTGGCTCAAAAGGTCTAAGGATTTATTAAAATGAAATAGCGATGAAAGAGCTGCAGCCGATGGTGCTGCTGGCGACCCTGCACCTGCCGTTGCAGCAGCACGCCTTAATGTCACAAGCTTGACCTCTGCAAACCCCGGGGCTGAGTTAGCGAGCCCAAGCCTTGACTCATCAAGGCGGCCGCCACCAACGCTGTCCTCCGAGGCACAGCTCCTTGTGCCCCTACCATCACCACCTGCTTTGCCACACCCTGTACCACACCCGCCAGCATCCTCCTCATCCTCCTCCTCCTGCTCCGTGCCGGTGCCTCCACTACAGACGCTACCTTGCAGCACATCAACAGGTACTATTGGGCCAGCAACCGCTCAAAGACCAACAGCCCCAGATGATCTTGGGGTTAATAAACCCAACCAGGTGAAACTGGATCGTTATCCAGGGAGATTGTTTTCAGGAAAGAAGCGCACTTTTGCCGCTGCATGGTACAACAACAGACCGGCTTGAATATTCGTTAAAAGCAGACGCAGCCTTTTGTTTCCCCCTGTAGACAGTTTAAAGTCAATACATCTTCATCTGATGCGGCTTTTACTGTCAAAGGTTTTTGCGACTGGAAACACGCATTACAGACTGATAAAGGACTGCTAATGCATGCCGCATCAAAAGAACACATTTCATGTGAGAGTTTGTGGAGAGAGAGACAGATACGCGAGGAAACAAATACGGAAATGAGTACTTTGGTGCAGATCAGCTGGCATGGAACCGTTATTACGTGTCAGCTGTCGTTGATATTGTAGCTTTTTTAGCTGTCAACCAACTCCCTCTCAGAGGTGACCACGATTCACTCCACAGCATGTCCGACTCAGGCAGTGGGCTCTTCCCATAGCCGCGGGAAGTCATTTTGCTCAGGGGGTGCTGCCAAAAGTGGGGATGGAGCCGCTTAAAAAAAAAAAAAAAGGCGGTGCCGGGCCGGGCCCGGCTGTCAGCGATACAAGCCGCATAAATTGTTTGTTAAAGGCGAGACACGGCAGGCAAAAACATCGTTTTTCATGCACTGGTCAATTTTGAGATGTTGTGCTATTTTGATTCCATAACATGTTTTCTTTCAGGCTTTTGGAAGGAAAACGTACAAAATACACATTTAAGTGTTCATTTTACTATAGTTTGTCTATTTGCGTCTGTAGATTTCTCCTAAATTCACCAAAAGTTAGCATTTCTAATGTAACATAAAGTACCGCGACCGCTGTTTGCACATGTCATCGTTGGAAAAGCTCCGTCTCTCCTGTACAATCTCATCGGATCCAAATATGGTCATTTCCTTTGTATCAGCAACCAATCGTGAAAGCACAAAAGGGTCTTAAACCAAGAAACGAAATCTCATTAGCTGGTGTCAATTTCTGACAACGTGATTCGTTCAGATGCGTCACGTGGTGTGCTAAAACACTTCCTGGTTAGCTTTCCGCTAGAAATGTAAATCTCAAAATGGCAAAAGAATGGCGAAAAAAACGTTCACAGAGAAGACAACAATTGTCACTTGCACGAAGCAAGGTTATGCAAAACACAAATGACCCCGAACATGAAATACCTTCACGGAGTGCGTCGAGGCGCAAGCTATCATCCAAAGAACAGGAGGGTTTAGCTAGCGCCTCACTGCAATCTTTAAAGTTATTTTTCTCAAAATGAGTTTTTTCTCCTACTCTGAGTCCGAAATTTCCACTTCAGTTGCACTTATATACACCAAACCTTCCAGTTATATTCCTATAAATATTATGAAGGCTTTTACAAAAGGGTTTGTTCATATATCATTCATAGCCTGAATTATATAAGATTTTATACCGAGAAACATGGCGAAAATTGATATTTTAGGGCTGTTGACAATATTTTCTGATTTATGGATGATAAAAAGAGATATCCAAAATCCCTTCTGTAAAAGCCTTAGATGCTAATATGACTACAAAATGAAACGAGAATTTTGAACCTGGCTTTATCCAAAGTTCAGATTTTGGTTCCTGAAATGTGTTAAAATATGCGCAAATGTAATGAGATAATGGATAATTTGCATATTCAGAAAACTTGTAATATAAGAAACAATTGCCTTATTGTAGGTAATTAACTGGAGAAATTACCCTATTCACCTGGGGTGTCTCGCCTTAACTAGGCTTAAACCATTATATACCTACATCACTTAGCAACAGCTGCACATGCTAACTATGGGTCTTACAAACCTACATAACATTACAAATAGTCAGAAAATATTATTTAAAAATAAATAAATTCAAGCCACCTGATATATACAAATATATAGGCTACTATGACTATGATATGCTACTGTATACAGCTAATTTTATTTTAAGTAAAATCATAACTATTTTATGTAGTTTAATCATTTTTATTTAGGTGGTCACTCAGTTTTTCAAATGTACACCACTCGCCAACAGGGGGTGCTACAGCACCCCCAGCACCCCTACTTCCCGCGGCTATGGCTCTTCCTGTCGCTGTTTGAATATACGCTGCAGTACAAAGATGCAGAGTTGGCCAAAATAATGGAAAGCATTCCCCACACAGCAACATACACCTCTCACGACATGCAAAATGCCATAATAGAACTAACAGCAGCTCATCGTCTCCGTCTCTACTATTTCTCTCCGAGTGCAGCGATGAGGAAGCTGCCATCCGTAACCAGTGTGCCTTGCTCGTGATTTACCAGTGTTTGTGCTGCCACGCACACAATGTTTCAAAGTGGTTTCTATGTTGCCCTTTATTTGTGTATTTGCGATAAGTGTGCGTCTTTGCGCAATGCTGTTGGCCTCGCTGTTTGATATATATATATTGTGCCGCAGGCCCGCAGCACATGACAGGGTCGTGTGCCCTCCCATGAAAATCATATGCCCTCCCTTTAGATTTGTTCTGGCGCCGGGTCTGCTTCACCTTGTTGTTGAAAAAGCTCCTTATATCCGTTAGCTTGGCTAGCTAGCACCAGATGCTAACCACAACGATCTCCGGTAGATACCCACCGGTGCGCGAGCTCTCTCTCTAGCTCGCGCACGCACACAAAATGGCTCGTGCCCCACACACACAGAGCAGAGCTTGAATGAAACACAGAGACCCAGAAGTAAGCTACTTGAACTCACGAGGCCTATTATGTCCAGAATCTCTCTCGCTTTCAGGTGGAGGATTGAGTGTCCACAGACGTTTAAGGACAACAAAAATGATCAATGTTTCACTTCTAGCTAACAGGAAGTCACTCATGTGTCACAAAGTAATTTAGCCTATGGGTAGGTCAAAAATCTAATGGGTGCTGGCCATTGGCCTAATCATATCACCTGTGTGGGCTTTATGTTTTTGGTCAAACATTTGTTTGTATCACATTTGCATTGATATAATCAATAATTTTCTTATTAAATTTAATAAAAATAATAATAATAATTTTCGGAAAAAAAGAAAAAAAAACACACATTTCTTGGGGGTGCTTAGGGGGTACTTTGGCAATCCTGGGGGGTGCTTCAGCCCTGCACCTTTCTGGCCTGGCTGCGTTATTTTCTAAATCGCCAAAACTAACGCGGCTGCTTGATGAAATATGCCAGAAGCGACTGCCACGAGTGGCACCAACCAGGTGGAATTTTGCATCAAGATTGGTGTGCACTGTATTTGAAAATAAGGATAAAATCAAATCAAGTTTTATTCATATAGCACATTTTTTAAACAATTTTTTGTCAAGTCAAACATGCAATAAAAACACTTTACTACAATAGCAAACAGAAGACAATAAATTACAACAGCAAAAATAAAAATCACACACAGGGAAATGTCAGGAGTCGTGCTCCGCTCTGACTAGAAGGCCAGAGAGAAGAAGTGAGTCTTAAGTGTAGATTAAAAAAACCCTAGGGTCTAGGCTGACCTCACATGGAGGGGCAGAGTGTTCCAGAGCAGTGGTTCTCAACTGGTGGGTCCGCGACCCAAAAGTGGGTTGCGGACCCGTTTCGAGTGGGTCGCAGATGTGTGAGTGAGGAAAACCTTTTTTGTTCTAACCCTGTTGCCGGAAGTCCCCACGGAGAATAACTTTGCGGTAGAACTACTCTTTATACACCCATGGGTACAACTTCAAATACAAATGAACACATAATGAAATATGACCCCCGGTTTGATGATTGACAGGTCACAGAACAATGTGGGCTATCTACCCTACCCACAATTCACACAGACAAGTTCAGCTGTCAGAACAAAGTGAAAAACAAACAATGGCAGAAAATATTATTAAAATGTCGGGTTGTAATACATTTATTTATTTTCTTCTCAGAGTGTACCAGAATGCGTAGTTTATATGTTAGTATTTCTAAAAATCTCCTGGGGGAGAATCCCCCAAGACCCCCCTTCTGAGGTTGGGTTTTCAGCTTGTGTGCCTTTTTATGTCATACAGTTCAGCTTTGATTCCATCATCTCATTAAACCTTATTTTAAAGCATTCTTTAGTTCTGTGAAGGGATATATGCACTGTAATTCACTTTAATTAATATTGTATGCTGAAAGGCGTATATATATTACAGCACAATTTTTTGTTGAATAGATTTGAGTGGTTCAAAATGTCGGGTCGCGATTGATTGACAAAGGAAAAAGTGGGTCCCGAGGCCTGACCAGTTGAGAACCACTGTTCCAGAGCCTGGGGCTAGCTGCTGCGAAGTCTCGGTGCCCTCGGGTTTTGAGCCTGGTCTTGGGCACTACCAGCAGCAGCTGGTCAGCAGACCTTAATGCTCTGGCTGGGGTGTAGCGATGGATGAGTTCTGCTAAATAAGCCGGATGTTTGCTGAAATTGATTGCATGTGGCACAGCCCTACCTAGACAAAATTCCACCAGCCGCCATTGTGTGTGTGTGTGTTTTTGTTTGTTATGTTGGCATTGACCTCCTTTGCATTCATTACATCTACAAAAGGTGATTTTCCTGTGTGACTGACCATTTCTTGGGAGTGGGAAGAGTGGGGAGTGTGCAATTTTGTGCTACACCTAGGCATACTCTACACCACATTTATCACGGAAACAGATTCATCATATTTGGTTTTCCACAAGGAAAAACACAAGAAAAACTCCTGAATGACACCAGACCTTTGGTGCATTCATGGCACACAGTAACCTTAATGCCCAAATATTCTCAACTCTGAAAAGAGTAGGAATGAGGTTCAAGGGAGACCCTATGCCTGCCTTTTTCTAAGGATAGTCACTCAAGGTACGTTCTCACCGGGCGTCGAGCGTCGTGATTACATGTAAAGGCAATGCAAAGACGCGATTGACGCGGCTCGCGTCTTCTCAAATATGTAGTTATTTCAGCACAATTTTTGATATGTTAATTGTGTTGTTGGTATCTAATATAGTATCTATGGAAATAAGCTCCACTTCCTCGCCAGCTTATCTAGTTTGAATGACGTGTGTAAACAGAACTGCAAGCCCTGGTGAAAGTCGCACGAGTAAAGCGATGCTGATCTTCTAGTCTACCCCCAACAAAGAAACTTAGCATTGACACTTTCTTTAGAGGAGGTTCTTTGGGACCACAAATGTAGAAAATAATTACATTTTATGCTGTGACAATACTATGGTAAACATTTTCTTAGGTTAAAGTAAAAACCTTATTTTAAATGACTTGTTCACATGACAGTTAAAAGGATAATTCCATGATTAAGGTTTAGATATATGTTGGCCCCCCTGTGGCAGACTTGTCATTATACCAAATATCACAATTTCAAAGGCCAATAGAGTGCTTTGTCATTTGAATAATAGTGTTGTACTTATTGGGAGGACAGTTTCCTCATCTTCCTGAAATGACAGAGTCCATCCCAGAGGGGTGGAGGTGGAACAGGAAGTTTGAAGTTAGAACAAGCTGATCCGTTGTGCCGTCAGGCCTGGTTACATATAACAGGTATTAATAGCTACCAGACGGCTGAGCAATGCTGCCTGGCAGACAAAAAAAACCTTTGAGAAGACTCTCACCAAGGTCCCCAGGAATAGCAGCTCCAAAGCCCCCTATCATCTGCCCTTGGAGCCTCTGCAAGTATCCCCTGAAAAAAACCTCTCCCAGAGCAAAATAGAAGATTAAAGCGACGCTGAACCAAGGAGCCGGCTTCAGGTTTCGACCTGACAGCGCTCTTGTGTAGAAATAGGCCCTGAGAGTGGCGACAAAGCCCGGGCCACCAACGCGTCCCAGTTGCCAAGTCCTGCATTCCAGCCGGGTATTTTTAGTGCTGGCATTTAAACTTGGCAACACATAACATACCCATACCATGTGCATTTCCTGTTCTTGTGAATTTGGGGCGTTTGGAAGCACACATCACCACCCATTATAACATGTGAAGCTAAAGATAGGCATATGTGTACTCAGTAAAAGTTATTTTACCAAATATAAAAGCAAGTAATGAGTTTCACTTTGGTACAATGTCAATAACACTGTAAACATGACCTTTATTGACCTTTAAGTCTCAGACCAATGTTAGGCGTCACACTCACATTCGGAAACATCTTTACTAACGATGCACGCTGCAGCACACACAGTCAAACATTTAGTCATCCAACATCAACACTTGAATGAATAATGAGAAATGCATGAGCAAAATGAACTTACATCAAGTGTGGATCACCATGGTAACCTTGGCTGCACACTCAAGAGCAGGTTAACTTTAGAGATCAGATAAAAACTTGACAACATCCATCACCACAGGATCCTGTCAGGGACAAAAGAGTTGACAAAGTAACACAGAGCAGTAGATATTTTATAGATCAGCAGATTCACTTTGCTCTTCCAGGCTCTTTTATGTGTCCGCTCTGATCTTAAAGCAACGCTTTTTAAAAACAGAGCTAGTCGATAACACTAAATACATTAAAGCAATCAAAGCTGCAGTTTCATTCATTTTCAAAGCGAGTCCCGGTCGTGCTGATGCGTTCATATTATTAAGCTATAAATGCAACCTTTCATCTATCCATCATTACTCTAAACTTCTTAATGTTCATCACAAATATATTATAGTTTCTTCATAACAGACAAAACTCATTCAAATGATTAACTTTATAAACATATACAATCAATTATTCTACTTAAGATATGTGATTATACTGTATACATTTCACCTTGCTAAATCATCATCAACAGTACTCAACTCACGGTTCTAATAATGATTCTGTGAATTCCTCTTTTACATGAAAATGCTTGTAGTTGGAAAACTGAGAGGACAGTCCCTGAGGCGCTGGCTGAAAGCATTGATCCTCCCGGCCCACAGTTTATTAGACCAGTGATTTCAACCACTGTTCCTGTGAGAGATGGTTAGGTGTGCTGTGGGAAGTTGTCCTGTTTCACTTATTGGTCAACAAACATTAGTTGCTGCAAATAATTTGCCATTATTGAGCGTCGGTGCCTGCAGTGTCGGGGCTAGCTAAGTAGTTAAATACTCTGTCATGGCAGTGGGTGGCAGTAAGTGGCCAAATTATGACCTTGTTATTTTAGACAGTATAATTAAGTAAATGAGAGGTTGTGGTGAAAAGACGAACAGCGATTGATAAATATTTGAAAAGGGAAAAGGCAGAATCTGAACTAAGTCCTGGACAAACCTCGAAACCAGATAAAGCTGCAGGCAGGCTCTCAACTGCCCACATCAGTTCATGACGCCCAGGGTTCGAGTTATGTAGGAGACAATGGGAGCTGAGCTCCCATAAGGAGGGGTCTGATCTCCCATGAAAGCAGTGAAATCATACATCTGTGGGGGTCGCTAATACATTACCAACAACCATTATTTCAATCACAAATTATGCATATGTCAATGTAATGAGTATTATTTACGTGAACGAGGTAAATAGGCTAAAAGAAATGTTTTCCAAAAGAGCTATGCATCTTATTCTCTCTTGAATGACAATATGTCTGCACTTCACCTCCAAGGTGCGCATTAAATTATTGCGCAATCTATGCCTGTGAGCGTGCTGCGCGAGCCGAGATGATGTGTGTGTGCAGGGCCAACCCTGGCCAACTTGGGGCCCCAAGCGACATTGTGAGGTGAGATGAGGCCCCCCCCCCCAACCGACAGGAGTGAAAACAAATGTTTTGGAAACAAAGTAGGCTACTTTGCAAATATAATTCCTGTTTATTATTATTATCAACACAGTTACTTTTTTATACAGTGAGGTAAATGGTAAATGTGCATGTATGTCGTTCAGTATGGGTTTACAGGTGACTACGTCTGCATTTCCTGCCAAATACTAGCCTCAAAAAGATTAAAATATAATTAATGCAAATAAACTACTTCTACTAATAATAGTAATCATAATCAATTCAATAATATAAATACTATATTATTTTATTATAATATAGTTGTAATATAGTCAAGACAAAACATGCTTACATGCTCAAAAACTGATATTTCTTAAATGTGTATTCTAGTTCCCTCTGTCAGCAATGTATCAACAACTACACACACATTTCTATCAGTATTTCTCTGTGTTGTGGTTGACATGATGATGACTGTTAGGAGTTAAGGGGAGAGGCTGAGCGTCACCACACTGTAAAAACAGTTCCGATGGTGAAGTCAACGATACTCAATTTTTTTATGTAATTTACTTGCCCTAAATTAGTTTTCTTTTCAATGTGCGTTTAAATAAGTAACACTTAAGCAACAATGAGAACATGTTTTAAGAACTCATTAATTTGTAAATTAATATCACATTTTCTGAACTTTATTTAAAAATACGTTTTGGAAAACTTAATAAAAATGCTTTGTCAACGCCACGGTCATGCCACGCCCTCAAACGAGAATAGCGCGGTCTGAGACTTCCTGGTCCTCTTTGCAGCGGTTCTTCAGTTGGACACGTGTTTGCGTTGGATCCTCTTCAAACCATCGTAAAACAAGTAAGCATACCTCCTGAGTTATTAATTACTGCTTTTTAACTAGCAAGTGTTATTTACTTTTCTTGTATTCACTGTTTTGAACGAAACATCGACATTTTAATGCATGCCAGCGCCATTACTGCTGTTAAAGTTAGACTCAGCCCTGTCGTGCTCATGTAGTCTATTTCTTCGCGCAAAGTTGTTGGGCAAAGTATGCATCAAGTGCTTACCGACGCAATAGAGTACGTATTAAGAATCAACTCCGCAAACTGTTGCCGCTCTAAACGTTGGCCGGGCACCGTGATGCGGCCGCGGGGCTCAGAGGCTCTCCTGCCGTGCATGTTGTGCGGTAAAATACCTCCGTTAAAACTATTCCCTACTATTTTATAACCCATCGGTTAGAGTAAGTTACTAATGCGCCTATTTGATATTAATTCCTCTGTATGTATTTCGCCGTTTGTTTTACTGTGAGCAATTAATTATCTTTCTACAATCTTAGTGTAACCAATTTAAACTCATAGTCTGCAGCATCGAGTTGTTATTATACAAAATGAAGTGCAAACTATATTTTGCATGCTTATGCAACGCTATACGCCACGCGCTTTGCTCGACAAACCTGTGATTAGTCCTCAAGCTTTGTGATGGGTTGACCTCCGACTGTATTCCATATGATCGTAAAAGATAAAATCTTACTTTATTCAGCAGTGCTTGCTTTACTCTTTGAAAGTCATCACATGATGCATTGTAATAAATGGTTTGGCTGCATTAAATATTACACATCTGTCGTAGTTCTTTATTTATCTACAGAGATTGGGCCTCAGAATAGACCGGAAACTATTCTTTTACTGTTCTGTTTTAATTTCACAATAAAGTTAATAGTAATATTTAGTTTGATATTATTATTTTTTATTAACTACTAGACCTAGGTTCATGTTAAGACCATCTTTTCTGTGTTGCTGTGGGTTTTTCCATTGCTTTTGCGTTACAACTATCAAAACAATATATGTGTGCATAACAAAATATATTGGTCGTAAACTAAACCGGAAACAGCAGTATATTTTATTTTGTTAACACTGTAAACTTGACAGCTTTTTAACCCAAACACCTACTGGTTAAAGCACGTTATTACACGTTTAGAGCAATGCAATGCAGGAAGATTGTGTTGCTTTTTAATGACTGTTCTTAAATGCCTTGTTCTTAATGTCTTTCATTTTTGTAAAGCACTTTGAATTGCCTTGTGTTGAAAGGTGCTGTATAAATAAACTTGCCTTGACTAAGGTCTGCTGCATGTTTTATTGAATGTGTTATATTTGATGAAAACATTTAAATATTAAGAGTACTTATAAATTAGGGGGAAAGTAGAAGGTCAATAATAGAAATATAGAATAGGAAATATCAAGAAGATACTGTAAATTATCTCAAGATTAAAACAGTTAGTGCACGATGTACAAAGATATTAATATGAGGATGTGCAAAACAGACACACAAATTAACCTTTATTTAAACATTAAAGAATACTTTAGGTTAAGGTCTTCTTTTAAATACATGTAAGCAAAAAGCTTTGGGGGTATCTGATCAATATTAAGCCTGACAAAGTACGTAAAGTCTAATATATTGCATGGTTTGTTTTGGGACTTGACAATCAACTTTCCTGCTATGTTAACTATTTTTAAGGACTTATTTTAACTGACATTTTACATATTTATTATACTCTTATAAGATGTATGTAGATAGAATAAGAAATGTGCAGAATATGACAGCTTAATGGTGGAGGTACACACATATTGAGATGTCTTTTTAATTCATTGCATAACTACACCGTAGTTGTGATATTCAATTCAATTCAAAACCTTTATTTATCCAGGTAAAATCCCATTGAGATCAATGATCTCTTTTTCAAGGGAGACCTGCAGCAGTAGGTTCCACAATATATGTAAGTCAATATATATGTCAATAAACCTTTGAAAATCTTGAAATCTTGAAAAGGATGTGCAAAATAGCCATAATATACAGTCTTTAATGAACAATTAGAGAATAACGAGTAATGAATATACTTTATAGGGATCTGCAGATACATTTTTTGTCTTCTCAAGCACCAACTATCAAATATCTCGCCTGATTGTTGGCACTTGACAATCACCTTCACTGAATTTTACTCAGGTGTAACTAAAGTCTGCTTTAAGGGTTGTTTATATTCCATCCATCCATCCATCTTCTCCGGTTTATCCGTGGTCGGGTCGTGGGGGTAGCAGTTCCAGCAGAGAGCCCCAAACTTTATTTTCCCTGGCGACATCAACCAGCTCTGACTGGGGGATCCCAAGGCGCTCCCAGGCCAGCAAAGAGATATGATCCCTCCACCTGGTCCTAGGTCTACCCCTTGGTCTCTTCCCAGTTGGACGTGCCTGGAACACCTTCCTAGGGAGGCGCCCAGGTGGCATCCTAACTAGGTGCCCGAACCACCTCAACTGGCTCCTTTCGACGCGAAGGAGGAGCGGCTCAACTCCGAGTCCCTCCCGGATGACAGAACTTCTCACCTTATCCCTAACGGAGACACCAGCCACCCTGCGGAGAAAACCCATCTCGGCCGCTTGTATCCGTGATCTCGTTCTTTCGGTCATGACCCATCCTTCATGACCATAGGTGAGGGTAGGAACGAAAATGGCCCGGAAGACAGAGAGCTTTGCCTTCTGGCTCAGCTCCCTTTTCGTCACAACGGTGCGGTAAAGCGACTGCAGTACCGCTCCCGCTGCTCCGATTCTCCGGCCCATCTCACGCTCCATTGTTCCCTCACTCGAGAACAAGACCCCGAGATACTTGAACTCCTTCACTTGGGGTAAGGACTCATTCCCTACTTGGAGTGGACAGTCCATCGGTTTCCTGCTGAGAACCATGGCCTCAGATTTGGAGGTGCTGATCCTCATCCCAGCCGCTTCACACTCGGTTGCGAAGCGATCCAGTGAGCGCTGAAGGTCGCAGACCGATGAAGCCATTAGAACCACATCATCTGCAAAAAGCAGTGGTGCAATCCTTAGTCCACTGAACTGCAGACCCCCTCCCCCATGACTACGCCTCGAAATCCGATCCATGTATATTACAAACAGGATTGGTGACAAAGCGCAGCCCTGGCGGAGGCCAACCCTTACCGGAAATGGGTCCGACTTACTGCCGAGGACCCGGACACAGCTCTCGCTTTGGGAGTACATAGATTGGATGGCCCTGAGTAGAGACCCCCTCACCCCATACTCCCGCAGCACCTCCCACAGTAACTCCCTGGGAACTCGGTCATACGCCTTCTCCAAGTCTACAAAACACATGTAGACCGGATAAGCGTACTCCCAAGCCCCCTCCAGGATCCTTGCGAGAGTAAAAAGCTGATCCGTCGTTCCACGACCAGGACGGAATCCGCAATGTTCCTCCTCAATCTGAGGTTCGACAATCGGCCTGAACCTCCTTTCGAGCACCTTAGAGTAAACTTTCCCGGGGAGGCTGAGTAGTGTGATGCCTCTGTAATTGGCACACACCCTCTGATCCCCCTTTTTAAAAAGGGGAACCACCACCCCGGTCTGCCACTCCTTCGGTACTGTTTCCGACTTCCACACAATGTTGATGAGACGTGTCAACCATGACAGTCCCTCAACACCCAGAGCCTTCAGCATTTCCGGGCGGATCTCATCCACCCCCGGGGCTTTGCCACTGTGGAGTTGTTTGACGACCTCAGTGACCTCCCCCCGGGAGATTGGTGTTGATCCCCCGTCATACTCCAGCTCTGCCTCTAACATAGAGGGCAGAGTTGTCGGGTTCAGGAGTTCCTCAAAGTGTTCCTTCCAACGCCCTAACACTCCATCAGTTGAGGTCAACAACGTCCCATCCTTACTGAACACAGATTGGATGGTTCCTTGCTTCCCCCTCCTGAGGTGTCGGACAGTTTTCCAGAACAACTTTGGTGCCGCCCGAAAGTCCTTCTCCATGTCTTCTCCGAACTTCTCCCACACCCGCTGCTTTGCCTCGGCCACGGATGAGGCTGCTGCCCTTCGGGCCTGTCGGTACCTTGCAACTGCCTCGGGAGTCCCCCGGGATAACAAATCCCTGAAGGCCTCCTTCTTCAGTCGGACGGCTTCCCTGACCACCGGTGTCCACCAGGAGGTTCGAGGGTTACCGCCCCTTGAGGCACCTAGGACCTTGAGACCACAGCTCCCCGCCGCGGCTTCGGCAATAGAGGCTTTGAACACCGACCACTCTGGTTCAATGTCCACAACCTCCACAGGAATGCCCGAAAAGCTCCGCCGGAGGTGTGAGTTGAAGGCCTCCTGAACTTGGGCCTCCTCCAGACGTTCCCAGTTCACCCAAACTACACGTTTGGGCTTACCAGGTCTATCCAGAGGCTTCCCCCGCCACTCGACCCAACTCACCACCAGATGGTGATCAGTTGACAACTCCGCCCCTCTCTTTACCCGAGTGTCCAAAATATACGGCCTCAGGTCCGATGATACGATAACGAAATCGATCATGGACCTTCTGCCTAGGGTGCTCTGGTACCACGTACACTTATGAGCATCTTTATGTTCGAACATGGTGTTTGTTATGGTCAATCCATGACTAGCACAGAAGTCCAGTAACAAACCACCACTCCGGTTCAGATCCCAGTGTGCAATAACTGGACATACTTAACATTAAAAACACGGCAGTAGGACGGACAACATAAACAATCATACAGGGGGAATAGATAGTTCAAAATAATGATATACAAATGAGTGTGAAGATGATTACGGTTATTGCATTAAGTGTGGTGGTTGAGCAGCCTGACGGCCCAGGGGTAGAACGTTTTTGAGTCTGTTTGTCCGTGACTTGAAGCTCCTGTATCTCCTCCCAGAAGGCAGGAGAGAGAACAGTCTGTGACCTGGGTGAGAGCTGTCCTTTATTATCTTATTTGCTCTGCTGAGGCAGCGGGAGGTGGAGATCTGTTCCAGAGAGGGCAGAGGGCAGCCGACGGTTTTCTCTGCCATCCTAATCACTCTCTGCAGGGCTTTCTTTTCTGCAGCTGAACAGCCAGCATACCACACAGAGATGAAGTATGACAGCATGATGGTTGCCCAGTAGAAGGACACCAAATGTATTATGTCAATACATTTCACATAACTGTATTAGGTTAGTTAAAAGCAATAATATTAAGTTGAACCTCGTATCTTTACTTACTAACCTAATACAGTTATATTAAATCTGTTGACATTATACATTTAATTAAATTCAACGTTTCACTTTTTTCATGGTAGATGGAAGAAAATAGCTTTGAGCATTTTGGTAAGTGCAGTGTATTTAATATTTCACTTGTTAGAGAATGTACGGAACCAAATTAAAGTTACCATATCCTCAAACTGTGAAAGCAGTCATTTTAACCGATTTACTTCTACTATTCTCACTTCTACTCTGCATGTGATCCTCACCGCCACAATGGCAGAGGGTTTGACGGTAGCTGTTATTTATGCTCCTGCAACATGAAAGTGGAATGCAGTGACATCCAGCATGACATGTCAGTCACCTCACAAATGTAATCTGAGGCTGGCTGTGGACTCTGAGGAGGCCAGGCTGTCCCATTCCCTGGGAAGGAAAGCACTAATGTCCCTGCTCTCAGATCTCAGGCAACTGATATGAGCGACTCATCCCAGATCTCAGCCTGCTGCAGCACTTTAGCAGAGAGGAACATCTTTGTTTATACGATGCACAACGTGTTCTATGAGGGAAGAATAGCAGCAGAGATACCTGTAGGTGAAGAGGACAAATAAATGTGAACAGAGGACTCTGATGGGTAGAATACATGCATGCTAACAGTCCATCATATAAACCACTAAAGGATTCTGTTTCTTCTTTCTTTTTAGTATATTTCAAACCACAAATCATATAGTGCTGAAAGAAAGAATGTTTCTACAGTACAATATCTTGGGGTTAAAAGCCATTCAAAGGCCAAATTGAGTCTTTGTGGCGGTTGTGAGAGGGAAATCTCTGCAACATCTCACTGTCTGTATATATCTGTCGACGGCATCCTCACCACGGAGGAGAGGAGCTGACCTTTCTCAGCGGCTCTATCATCTTACTGTTTCCTGTCATAGACTATAAACATATATATATATATATATATATATATATACAGTATACTATATTTCCTCTGTGTTAAATTGCATTGCATTCTGGGTACATCTGACATTGTTTGGCTGGCTGGTCTCAAACATGTAAAACCGACCTTGAAGATGGTGATTTCGTATTTTTTTTCTCATTGACAACAAATCCAATGCTCGAACTCAGCAACAATGTGTGGGTGGAACATTGTCTTCCTCTCAATCAATCAATGTTTATTTATATAGCCCAATATCACAAATGTTACATTTGTCTCAGTGGACTTCACAGTTTGTACAGAATATCAGTATGACAATACGACACCCTCTGTCCTTAGACCCTCACATCGTACAAGGAAACACTTCCGGAGAAAACCCACAGTTTAAAGGGGAACATGGGAGAAACCTCAGGGAGAGCAACAGAGGAGGGATCCCTCTCCCAGGACGGACAGACGTGCAATAGATGCCGTGTGTAAATTGAAAAGATAATACATTAACAACATAGGTAGTCCAAATGTTTGGAAATGCATGTCTATAATAAGAATATGAATTCACGAGGATGTCAACAATCTTGTGGGAGCCATCAGGGAAGTAGTATGGTGAGAGTCTGGCAGGACCGCAGAGACAGGTTCAGCCACGACTCGAAATCCAGGACTCAGATCCAGAACTCAGGATAGAGGATCCAGGACACACGACCACAGCAACAGGATTAGCCTCGACTCAGGATCTTTGGTTAGGGGTAAGGAGTAGGTCTGTGACTACGTTCCACACTCCCCGGCCGGGCTAGGCCTCTCTGCAACCTGTTTCCCTCTAATAGAACCTCGAGAGGTCAGAGAGGGGAAAGGTTTTGGATAAAGTTTTAAATATAAGATCGAAGTTTTTAGGATTTAAGTGAAAGAGTAAAATGTAAAAGGTGAAATGTTTAGATCCAACACCAAATTTGAACATGCTTAATTTTAGCTCTTTTTCCATGTTGAGCTGTTGGTGTTATGATATCAGTAGATGTTCATGTATCCAAGAATGTTTTCTTTCAGAGCCGCACATTTATTTTTTAAGTTGGAAAAGTGGAGAAACATTAGTGCCAGGCAGTGTATGTGAAGTCTGGATGTAGTTGTAGATGTTGTATAACTTTGTGCATGTGACACACATTTCTGTATTGTTTGTTTCTTGTTCACTTGGTCCTATATATAGTATATACATAGTACTGTGTGGATATATACATGAATACATAGTTGCTTCACCTTTCTAGTGATATTAATTGTATGCTTTTAATTTTATGCTGCATACCATTGACGATGACATTGATTTTGAAATGTGCTCTTCCAGATAATACAAAAACATGCTCTTCCAGATAATACAAAAACAAAGTAAAATTGTTTTAGAATCGTTTTCATAGGACAAGGCAAATCTATTTAAACCATACAAATGAAGTCAATTCAAACTTCAGAACATGTTTTCCACCTAGCCAGGAGGTCTTGGAAATATTATATATCAAAATTAGACAGGAGTTATAACTCTTCCTGTTGAAGGTATAAACCAGCACTGCTCTTGCCTTCTGTCAGTGAGTTGTGAGTCACGTTAACCTTAACAATACAGCTTGCTCTGCTCTGTAATGCTTTTTGTACATTCACATTTGAAAAATTACATTTTACATGTGAAGGCAGTTTACTGTGTGGAGCTATTTACATCTCACTGTCCTGTCAAAATTGAGGGATTACGTAATCAGGATACAAAAAAAAGTTACTGTATTCACTTACAGCTACATAAAAACGTATGTAATCAGATTACTGATACATTCTTTGAAAATGGGGATAACTAGAGGGATTACAATGTTACAAAGCATACATATATATATTACAGAATGTATAGATTCATTATATATATATATATCATTATAGATGATTTTTTTATTGATTATATTGTTATTTAGATTATAATAATAGAATACATGTTTTGATATGTAACTAGTAATTGTAACTAAATACATTTTTTTATAGTAACCCTCTAAACCCTGCCAAACTGTAAGGTGTCCATCCTGTCTTTGCTCCAGCTGTACTTTCACTCACACTTCAGAGGGGGCAGACTGCTGTCCCTGCAGACACTTTGACTTGTCAAACAGATGAAGGAAAAGTAGCAATAACACATTTTAAAAATACTTTTTACAGGTCGAGGTTATGCATTCAAAATGTTACTTAAGTTAAAGTACAAAATAATCAGCATTTAAATATACCTAAAATTCCAAAGGTAGGCGTAATGGCCCATTTCAGAATCTTATTAAATGACTGGATTATGATGTGTGTTTATCAGCAAATACATGAAGAGCTCATTTAAATATATATTTTTCTGCTGGATATTATAACCAACGTTTATTTAAGTATAGATTTATATTCTGTATTAGATAATCTAAATTAAAAAGTAAATAGTAACTAAAAGCTGTCAAATAAATCTAGTGGAAAAATAAGTACAAATTGTCTTCCAATTTCCGAGTATACTCACGTAAAGTATTGTAGTACGGTACTTGAGTAAATGTACTTTACTCTACTATCCACCACTGGGAGTAGGTAACACATTCATATGGCTTTCTTCCATAAAGACGCTCTCTGGCACGTCTAAATCAAGCACAGCTATCATTAATGGTATTATTAAACCCTTTTTCCTGCTACAAAAAACTATACTCCATGTTTTCCACGAGTAAAGCCTACTGACTACATTCTAACATCTCCAGTTGTATATTAAAAAAAAACAACAGCTAATTGAATTGTTACCAAGGTGGTTGCTAGGGACGCTGCTATCGATATTATTTCTGTTATGTTGTGTAACTGTTTAATGGTGTTATCTTTATTGCTACCCCCTTCCCCGTCAATGTATAGTGTTGGTCCACAGCGCAAACGTATTAGTTTAACAAAATCCACATCTAAAGATACGTTATTTTCCCCTGTGCAATTCCAGTCTCACATCTCACAGCACATCGTCATTAACAAATACCGGAAACAGACCGAAAACATTTAAAAAAAATAAAATAATACTTTATTCCGAGTGTGCTTGATTTTCTCTTTGAAAGTCATCACATAACGGCATTGTAATACACGGTTTGGCTGCATTAAATATTACATATCTGCCGTAGTTCTGTATTTATAGAGCCCTGATGAGAAGACTTCTAGACAAACATGAGGAACTGAAAACGTGACGTGGGTCATAAATATATCAGCCATTAAACAACATCTTACATTTCTTTTCACACAATACGTCTCCTGGCAGTATCAACACTAATTCGGCTGACTTTTATATTTGATCCAATTGGTAGATAGGCTGTATTTACACCATAAAGGTGCACAGCTGATATAAAGGGACACCTAGTGGTTAAAGCATGTTATTGAATTTCATTATTTGTATTATTAGATATTAATAGGATCCCTATAAAGTATATTCATTACTCGTTATTCTCTACTAATAGTTAATTAAAGACTGTATATAATGACTATTTTGCACATCCCTTTCAAGATTTCAAGATTTTCTAAGGTTTATTGACATATCATATAGGCCTACACAACTATGGTGTAGTTATGCAATGAAGGAAAAACTTGGGTTGCAGGTTCCTCAATAGTGCATTACAAGACATCTATCAATATTTGTGAATACCTCCAGCAATGTTAACTATGTTGAAGCACTTATTTTAACTGATATTATACATAATGTATTATACTCTTATAAGATGTATGTAGATATTTCATCTCCGGCCTTGTCAGGTATTGAACAATCAATAAATAAAGAACACAGAATTGTTAAATATAAAACACAGAATTTGTGTGATTATACTAAATTATCTACAAATAAACACCACTGCATATTTACAACTGTTACACATGCTGATGTAACGCAAATGTTTCCAACTTGAGATCAATAAAGTATATCTTATTTTAAGCTGATCGATGGCTACTGCCATATTTGCAAAATGTGCCTCTGAACCTTAACAAGTGCATGTTTCAGGCTTATCAATTAATGTAATGTAATGTTATCAATTACCAACAGGAGGGGTCACAAACATAAGACCAGCTGTTAAATAAAGCTCTTCTGACCTTAGCTGGCATGTGGGTATTTATTGAATACCCACATGCTGAAGGAGCCTAGGAGCGTCACAACTGCACGCCACGGGACCCTGACCAAACGTCGCTCCTGGACGATTATGGAGTGAGAGTGTGTTGGGGGAGCATGGAGTTCTGAAACGAGAGGGAGAATTACTTTTCACAATAAGACAGAGGGCACAGAACAAAGGGACATGAGTCATGACAAAACTAATATAAAGAATAAACTTTCATGATTAGTTTCCGAGATATGACAGAAGGTGGACCTGCATAGCAACAATTGTTTTAAAGTTCCGTCTTCATCAAGCATTTTGTCTATGTTGTTTATGGCAACACTTTGATAATCCTCTTCGGTCACATGAATTTAATCCAGCTCACAGGACGCTGCGTGGAGTTTCCACCCATCATCAGCCGGGTCATTCGGGAACAGAGGGACTGTTGTTTCCATTACACACATCCCAAAACAAAGATGATACTCTCTTCACACCAACAACTTCCTGCAAAGTGCTAATTCATTACTGGAGCAGACTTTAGAGCTGCGTGCTTGGAAAGGCAAACTGCTGCCAGGCATGTGAAATGAGTTCATGATGAGAAGTTTCCGCCTGTGCACAACACTCTAAGTGTCGAGCCTGATTTTCTGGCTGTCATGTCACACATGAAGTGTCGAGAGCATATTTCCTAAAGACATCTGATTTTCCATGACAGGGAGAAGGCTAATTAGTGATGATAGACTCAGCAGTTACTGTGGCCCGCTTTGATTTTATGAGCCCTCTCCTGCCAGCCCTCTACAGCATATTTCCCTCTATGAAACAAAGTGTTAACACAAAGCAAGACCTTATGAATAAGTAACACATGTCCTGTGTGCTGTACAAGTAGATAAAAAGAGTACAATCTTTAAAAAAAAGTGCATTTCGGATTTGACTTATTTGAGTTCTCCAGAAAGCTGTTTTCAAGCTGTCTGAAGTTGCAATTGTTAAAATGTATGAGTACAGCGGATTAAAACAGAAGGTGAATTGTAAGTTACATTATAAAGCAGCCGTGCTACTTTAAAATACAATACTGTTGCGTTATACAGACCCATGATTTAACTGTCTTTAATCCTCAAATATTGAAATATCTCTGTTCGCTCAACCATCTGTTCCTTATGGGAGAACATCAAACACTTCCATCATCCTCAAGATAGAGCCTCAAAAAGAGCCAATGTCATCCATATGCTGCTCCAGGTACATGTAAATACACATGTGGACACTGGACACACACACACACACACACACACACACACACACACACACACACACACACACACACACACACACACACACACACACACACACACACACACACACACACACACACACACACAGTGGTTTTGAGTTGAGGCCAGAGCTGCAGCAGGTAAGATTCTGCAGCAGTCAAGCATCCATCTGGAAAAGAAGTCAAGCTCATAAATCATGACGTGCAGCACCGTGGGTTGGCAAGGCATTATGACTGCCTGAAAAAAAGAAGATAGCATTTTCTGCTGCGACACACAGACTTGCCCTCATACAAATACAGATGTTTGTTGAGCCGCCAGAGCTCCATGTTCCCAGCAGCAGAGAGCAGGGAGGCAGCCTGGGAAACACTTACGGCCCGTCCACACTACAGCTTCGACAGCTTCAAAAACGGTTTCCAACGCGTCTGCCCATTCACTTTGAATGGGGTGACGTCACGTTGCCTCGCTTTTCGCCGAACTGAATTGTGGGTAGCATAGCGGTCCGTCCCCTCCTCGACTCCTATCCTCGACTCCCCTCCTCGAGACTTGGTGCCGCCCACAGGAGATGCGAGCGGAGGACTGAGGAGGTGAACCGAGGAGAGAGGGGAGGAAGCAGCAGGCGGTTAGAGAAATGAGAACTCCTCTCCTCTGAGCGGTCATTTTAAAGAGACGTCCATTAATGATGACAGGAGGCACAGCAGCCCTCTGTCTGATGGACAGATGTGTTCATGATGACTTATATATTTACTTTTAATTCATTCACAGTGCGGTATAATGAGACAATAACAGGCTACAGATGCGGACATATACACACATATATTTATATAAATATATAACATTTCAGAATCAAACAAGTATGAGAGCACTCTCATAATAACGTAACACAATCAGAGACTGGATATATCCCCCCCCCACCCCTCTCTCTGGTCGCTGAAATGGGGAATTGAAATTACGGGCCAAAAGTTGTACAAGTATTAAAAGTAAGCATAGGACACCAAACAACTGAGACCTGTCTGTCCGCCGCATATACGCACTGTACGGCCGAGGCTATATACACGACGGTCCTGTACACCATGGTTCCTAAACTTTTTGTGCCCAAGGCACACCAAAGGACAAGTACAAATCTCAAGGCACACCTATTGTGCAAAATAGCCCTTATAACACGTGTTATCACTCATATCATGTAAAATATCTGTAAATGTGCATAATTATTTACTAATGCCAAATAAAATGTGACAAAGACAACTATATTACTCATGAAATATTTATTAACGAAATATTTCAGAAATGAATTTGAAACTTTATCAAATTAGGTTTCATCAAAGCAGCAACACACTCATTTAAACCAGACAGGTCACAACATTAACATTTCAGGAATCAGCATTGAAACATGTGCTATTGTAAATATTTTGCCGACTTACAAATTAGTGAGATACATGTGCCTGTCGGGGCGCGCAGCATTTTTTAATCCTTGGTGGCACTGAGGAGAGGGCCACTCGCAAGTCCTGTTCAACAGAGAGCCGTGAGTCCCGTGACCTCCTGTTGTTCTTCATGTAAATCAGAGTAGAGAACGCCAACTCCAGAGATGGGGTCGTTACGATTTAAAAAAAAAATATTACATATTACTTTAAAAAAAGTAATATATTACACTACTTCGTTACTATCTACATAAAGTAACTCGTTACTTTACTCGCCGAGTACGTACGAACTTGCGCATGCCTGAGTGACAATAACTTTCCTTACCAGCAGGCGGCGGTAGTGTGTATTTGTCATTCAAAACAGGCAACAACCGGAAGACAGAGAAGAAGAACAGACGACGTGATATAAACAAACAACAAATAGCTGTGCGGTAGCTTCACCTTAGCATGTGTTCTTTGCAGGTGTTTGTTGAGGTTTGACGTGGTGTTTACAGCAGTGGATAACAGCTTCTGGCCTGGACACAGTTTGCACCTCACCGTCACATTCCTGTCTATTCTTCGGACGAACTCAAAGTAATGGGCATCGAAAGTTATCGCTGACTCAGCCATGTTTATACAGCACTGCACGTGGAGATGTGGACGCGCAAATCGCGCAGATTACGCACATATAAACCTACAAAGTACTGATATTATAGTAAATAAAAAACATATTATTTGTGTGTAGTTGTATATTGCAATAATAACGTATGGTTGTCACAAAATCCCACGGCACACCCGGACTTGCCTCACGGCACACCGTTTGGGAACCACTGCTGTACACAACGCCAAATGGCTATATACAGGACCGTCCTGTACACAGCTCTCTGAAATGGCTATATACAGGACGGTCCTGCACAGAAGCCCTGAAATGGCTATATACAGGACGGTCCTGTATATAAGGTCTCTGAAATGGCTATATACAGGACGGTCCTGTATATAAGGTCTCTGAAATGGCTATATACAGGACCGTCCTGTATACAAGCTCCGAAATGGCTATATACAGGACCGTCCTGTAAACAGCTCTCTGAAATGGCTATATACAGGACCGTCCTGTAAACAGCTCTCTGAAATGGCTATATACAGGACGGTCCTGTGGATAAGATATCTGAAATGGCTATATACAGGACCGTCCTGCAGCTAACGTCAAATGACTATATACAGACCGGGCTATTATAGCATGCTTAAGCAAGTTTCGCGGGTGGTAATGTAGGGATAGGATTCACAGATAAATATTCTCACGACAACATTATTTTCAATGAGTTTCCCCTCAATATACAATTGTGGCAATTAAATCTCTTTCCATGCCAATTGCTTAGCTTTTTATGCTGATTTCAGTCTTTTTTTTGGCTTATCTTTTTATGTTGTTTCAATCATTTTCTACTTTATATTTTCCAATGCACAATGTTTTACTTGTAAAGGATATCACTGCATACTTTAAAGACTACTCGGTTTTATTAAAACTGAAGGTTTTTTTTTAAAGAATACGCCGACATTTCGTTGACGTGTAGTGATTTTGCATTGAAAGCAACACAAATCATTTATCGGCTACGCCGGCATTTTTATTTTAGAAATCGGAGAAACCGTATTTTGAATTGTATGTAGTATGCTGTACATTTTTGTAATTTATCCTGCTGTAAACGTTAATTGTACAAAAATTATATCCATATTTCTGTAGACTACATAAAAAGCGACTAGATTTTTCTGCCGATAAAGACGTGAAAATCCCATGAAATGTCAGGTTTCATTTCTAAAATTGGTGAAGGTCACCCTCTGGTTTCAAACTGGAACACCTTTGATACCTTATCTTGTCATTTCGTAAATCCAAGTGCTGGCCCCTTGCCACAATACAATCTATTTTTACCAGGCAATTAAATTAATATCACATTACATTAACGGTAGTTAGGTTTTGAATTTTGCCTGTGATCAATCTGTTATTGTCGTTTTTGCTTAGAATACTATATAAATAACCAAATTAGTGGCAATTTATAAGTTAACGGGTGAGGCGTGTTAACACCGGTTGATCTTCAGCGCGACCTTTTAAACATAACAAGTATTAACTCTTCCATGAAGCTTGTCTACCGCTAGAAAATTATTTTTTTGTTATTAAAAAACAAAAGTTAATGCCAGTGAAGTAATATTCGGAGAATCAAAGCCGTATCGACCATGCTGCAATGATTTTCATGGTTGAACCCGTTAAAGCTGGTCCATCTTTCATGTAAGAGCTACTAGTAGACGCAATGTGAAAGAGTGCACATTTCCTAAAAGGGTACGTGGTTTTTAATTATTCTTAATATCAAATAAATTGCTCGTTAGTTCTTCACTTTGATATGAATTCTTTGAAATACCAATACGCAGTTGTCAAATACCGGTTATGTGTACCAAGTAGAATTGTCAATACTTTGATGAAGAGAACTAGTTGGATACGGGCCATATTACAAAGCTATCTTACGTGCGTATATATTTTTAGCTCATCCGCAGATGTGTAGTCCGACAGGGCAGGTCTTTCCGAATTTGTTTTTATTGTGGAATAACATCAAAGGTATTTAATAAGTTCATACACTGATTGTTCAATTTTAATATTCGGATGAAAGATCATTTCTCCACCAAAAAGGACAATGGTTATTTGAGAAAAAAGAAAGTAAAAGAATTCAACAAATTAACGTATTTATTATATAACAACACAGAGTTCCCAGTTTTTCTTGAATATATCATTTGGCATTACGTCTATTATCACAATGATCACTACAGTCATACCACCAATTAAAAGTAAGACAAACACGATCAAGCAAACTGGTGCAATCTTACTTCATAGACAAAGTGTTACAACTATAAAAAAAAACACACATAAAAAACTAGTCGTAACTATACTGAGTGTAATCTAGGTATCGGTAATACGGGAGATCCGAGCTCTCTAGGTTTCCAGTTACGTTTAGCGCTATATTGTGACGTCAATCTCAGAAATGTTAGGCAACGTCACATTGTCGGCGATCTGACACGTCAGTAAAAAGCTCTGTGGATTATTGAAACAACTACATCAGCTTTTCGCGATCAGCTTTTTTACGTTTTTACCGACAATGTGACGTTGCCTAACATTTCTGTGATTGACGTCACAATATAGCGCTAAACGTAACTGGAAACCTAGAGAGCTCGGATCTCCCTTATTGGATAGGTTTCTGCAACAAACTCGGTAGAAATGGAATAACTGTCTCTAATGAATTACAATAGCAACACCTAGCTAAAAAAAAACCTCAAGATATGTCAAATACTATTTGTTGTCATGAAGCTATTTAGGGGCTATGTCCACTGATCGAAGCAAACGGCGGCAACACATATTAACTGGACCCCCCCCCCCCCGAAATGGATTGCTGTGCGTATAATGGGTTTAGCGTAGCGCTTGCAACACGACGATCTGTAGCAAACTGCAACGAATCGCCTAAGTCGGTCATTCAGTTTTGACAAGGGACATGCAGATAAGTTTTGAAACAAATAATAATAATAATATATAAATAAATAAACATAAGAACTAAAGACTATCTTTCATTAATCTTCAATTTTTGCAGTTTCACGTTGCAAACGTCAGCAATCTAACTAAAGCCATCTCCTTTAATCTCGCCGAGCTCGTAAAACTAATCCATCAAGGATTCGATAAAATACATACACAAATTATAATTTTTGTAAGCCTACGACGTGAGGAGCGACTGTTAACACTGACTACCCCTATTGTCGATTTCTCTCAAAACAGATTTTTCGAAACTAATACATACATAATCGAAGATTCGACAGTTCTTTATTAATATTTTGATAACTGACTATGTTATGCATTGATTTATTCAGTGATGAAAGTGCCTAACGTCCCGAACATGCACTTGTATGCAACACCTTCAGATCCTTTTACGAGCTCGGCGAGATTAAAGATAGCTTTAGTCAGATTGCAAACGTCAGCGGTCAGTATAATTAAATAGGAATTGCTTCCCTTGTCACATTAAGATTGCAAAATGGACCTACGAACCAAGCAGAACGGAAATCAACCGTAAATGCCAGATATTAGTTATTTTCTTTATTATCTTAAATTACATAATTAAATAATCGCGATTATTTTTTGGCACAATAAATTAATTAGAAAGCCCGATGGATGTATTTAGATACACCAATTGAATCTTATGAGACCTTACTGTTCTGCATCCATTGAAACCGGCAGATCTGTTTTGCAAGGCTGAAATACACCACATATTCGTAAATTCACCCTTGGAAAGGAAAATAATAAATATCTTTAACAATTTAATAAATACAGAAGAATACCATTACATTTGATTGATAATATGAATAACTATGCTCTATTTTTAATACGAAGAAGCTTTGAAAAATACATATTTTTATCTGAATCAACGAGTTCGTTTTAGTTACGACGCGTTCTGAAAAATAGCTACAATGCATCGCAATGCTATGATCAACTAACTGTACATGAGCCCCTGACGGAAAACTAAATAGCAATTTATTTTAAAGAAGTAAAATAAATAAACTACAATCATAAAATCTAATGTGTTAAAATCTTGCATGCTTACAACAGGAATGTTCATACTAGAAATGGTGATGGGCCATTTCATCTGCATTATGCACAAGATCCAAACATCACCAGTCAGGGTTGCCAGCAATTTTGTTAAATAAACTTCCCGGACTTTTCCCCCGACAAAATTACATTTTTCACTGACCTTTCCCCGACAAATGAACAAAAATTAACGATAAAAGAAACAAAAATTAATGGCCTCCTTCCTCCCATACCGTCTTTTCCTTCCAGTTTACTATTTCCATAATCAAAGTACATAATTTGCAAATCCCTTTCAGCCTTCTGATTTCCTTATAATATATAGTAAAACTTCAAAGATGGCCATAGCCTCATAGATGATACTCGACACAAAATTACTCACCCCCCCCCCCCCCCCCCCCCTGACTTTGATGAAATTTGAAATTTCCCTGACCGTGAAAAAAAAATTCCTTGACGCTGGCAACCCTGCCAGTCCTTGACATTGCATTTCAATAAAAATAAATATTAAAAAAGCAAGATATTTTAAAACCATGTACAACCATGGTCAGGAAAACTCACTGACCTCCATCTTTGTCACATTTCAAACGTTATCAACTTGGTACAAGCCCCAACCCCCACATGAATGTTCTATATAGATAATATCTAGATGGGTTCCAGACCGAAAACTAACTAGCAATCTATTGAAAAGTTAAAAATAAATAAACAAACAATAATTATACAGTCCAATATGTGATAATTTGCATGCTTACAACAGGGATGTTCTTTTGCATATATGAAATATTTAGGTTCAGTAAGGGCCCATATTCAATCTGTTATCATCATAAAATATATTTTAAATGAATATCTTAAATATGCTGGACGGATAACACTAGTAGTCGACAAAATTCAATCTGATTAATAAATATTCAACTATATACTGTCGTTGCTAGACAGGACAGAAGATATGTGTCATAAAACCTCAAATAAAATTAGACTAATTCATATCGCATCCAATCTCCATGAACTTACATAATGATTAACAACTTACTTTACATATATGCTGAACAGTTACACTAAACAAGCCTATTTGAATAATAAATAATAATTTCTGTGTAAAACTTTACAACTTAGATAGGACGGTATATATCACGTTCTTTTGTATATTATATATACTATATATGGTATATTTATTTTAGGTTCAGTAAAGGCCCAGATCCAATCTGTTATAGGGTTATCACCATAAAATATATTTTAAATGATTATCTTTGGACGGATAACACTAGTAGTCTAACAAAACTCAAATCTGATTAATAAATATTTAACTCTATAATGTCATTGCTAGACAGGACAGTACATAAGCATCATAAAACCTCAAATAAAATTAGACTAATTCATATCACATCCAATCACCATAAACGTACATAATGATTAACAACTTGTGACCCCCACATGACGTATATGCTGAACAGTTACACTGAACAAGCCTATTTGAATAATAAATAATCATTTCTGTGTAAAACTTTACAACTAGATAGGACGGAATTTATCTTGTCAAGTCAATATTATACTTTGAATATCAAATCTGTGGGACTGATAAACATTGAAACAAACCCATTAGAATAATAAATAGTCAATCTTGTACTTTAACTTACATGAGTATGCTGGACGGATAAACACTGAAACAATTCATCTGAATAATAAATATTCAATTCCTTGCCATGCTTGTAACAAGACATTGCCAGATAAGAGAGTAAATATCCATAACTCACTCCCTAACAAAATGACTAGTAGTCATGACCGACTAATGATGAAAATTACTTCAGAGATTAATTCATATCTCAGTCCACATTATATATGAAAATCACCAATATCCTGGATGGATACACATTGAAACAACCCTATTTGAATAATAATTATTCAATTCTCATTAATAAATTTGTTAAGACAGTAAAGTTGATATGACAATGACTAGTGGCGTTGACTAATTGAGGATGAAATCACCATGACTCTTCACAATATTTCTTTACTTGACAGGTCAACATCATGTATTTTCATACACCAGAAGAATGTTATAAACACTTTTTATCACACTCAACACAGTCATTTTCTTCTTCACTACCAGAAACATCACAGTGCGACATGAACTCATTTGGCCATGATGTATCTGAAGTTTTTTCAGTCACACTTAATGTTGGTTATTTTGGGCATGCACTGTTATTCACCCCTTCCATTTTATGTACAGTTTACTGGGAAGTATCAACACAATCCCGACAACGCCATTCTTTAGCCTTTTGGTTGTTCTGGAATACCTCCCTGGGGATGGAAGCACAGGTCTTATGGTAATAGTCATCACACCCACCACACTCGGCCATTTTTTCTTCTCCATTGTCTGGCAGGCGGCAGCTGCACCACAATGGGACCTGAACAGCTTTCACTGTTTTGCTTTTGACAGTGACAGACTCAGATGGGAAAGGAAGCAAGACCGCATCTTTTAGAGCTTGCAGGAGGTGCGACCTCATCTCAGTTTGTTTATAGTTGCTTGTACTGGGATCTCGCCCATTGCACAGATCAGTGGCTGCTGCTATTGCAAACAGACCACAGTCAACACCACCTTGCTGCCTTTGGAACTTCTGAATTTTAACATGCATGCTCCTTTCATTGGTCATGATGATGGAGGCAATCTGCATCTTAATGGACATGGGGACAGATGAGTACAATGAATCGTAGAGTTCAACTGTGTTGTCTCTGCTGAAAAGATTTCCGACTGTCACCCAGTGCAGCGATCCATCATGCAGCACTTGAACAAAACTACCATGAGCAATCTCAAAATGAAGCTTTGTTCCCAGGACAGGATCTTGAAGTCCTTTCATTTGTGGGAACTGATCCTTCAGCATTCGAAGGGCAGCAGCAATATGGATGTCAGTAAGCATGGAAGTAGGTGACTTCAAGACTTTTTCAAAGTTATGAGTATTATATACATTGGTCCTTGTGTCCCTCTTGTTTGTTTGCTTTTTCAGCATTTTTCTTTCTCTGGACATAAATACATTTTCACCTTTCTTCACTTTGGTTTTGTTTCTTTTTTCTCTGACATTTCCTTTAACAGGGACAGACAGCGGCAATTTTAGAGATTTCAGTTGTTTTAATGCATTAACTGTGTTCTCAGCACCACCTGTAACAATGTTTGAAGTCTTTTTATCTGCTTTATTTCTTCCATCTTCCTGCTCATCTTCTTGTTCCCCGGCAGACGTCAGCTTCAGACTGTTCATGGAACTCAACCTGGATGTCCTCAGATGTTTCTCTGGCAACTTCATGCTTGTCTTCAAAAAGTCTAGACCTCCGTTTAAAAACCGGGGATGCCCGTGGTATACTGATGTGTGATAGTAAAATTGGAGTAGATGGGGATGAAAAAGTCTGGGCTGGTGACGGCACTGGAGTTGTATCCTCAGCTGGTTCTGTATGTTCCTTTCTTGGTGTGAGCAAGTCATCATCAAAGGAAAAGCCCACACCAGATGTTTCATCTATCCACTGGGCTGGAGATGGCATAGGAGTCAAGTCCTTAGCTGGTTTTAGGCCTCGAACCTTTTTGGGTGTCAACATGGCATCACCAAATCAGTCTGAAATGTCCAAGGACAGGCCCACACCAGATGTTTCATCCATATGTGCATGATGTGAATCCTTAGCCAGAGATTCTCCATGTTCAATGAGATTACATGTATCTACCGGTACTTCAGGGGACAGTGAGTTATTCTCAGTTTCTTCAGATGGAACAATAAGAACTTTCTTGTTCTCAAGCCACAATTTGAATAATGTCACGAGTGTGTCATACTTCTCATTGAACTCTCTGGTACCATGTGTAGATGAAAGGTCAGCAATAGACTGACAGACAAACATCATTTATTTGTATTTTTCTGTTTTAGTCTTTGAAGATGGCTTTGTCCTCTTAGATATCTGAACCAAATGTTGACTTGGCTCCTCATTAAGGACAGGAGACTCTTCGTTGGTTTCCATAATTCGCTTTCTTTTCTGGACCCCAGTTAACTGCAGCTGACAGGTTAACAGCCATCTATCACTAACATCATCACATGAAAACAGGTCCTGGCCATCTACAAGTCTTTTGGCAAATGTGTGTCTACATGGCAGTTCCATTGTCTCTTTCAGAGAGCAGCCATCTCTGGCATAACGACTCGTTTTCAGTTTGGCAGCATCTAACTCGTTGATAATTATGCCAGCTGAGTACGGGGTCACGGTTTTCACGATTAAGTCTTTAGTGGGACAGCTGTCACCGAGAACATACTGCGTTTTGTACGCCTGGTTGAATTCTTTGTGTTTCATTTCTGCAATTTTGTTGTCGTGGAATATTAGGAGTCTCCTCACACAGGTTGACAGCGTCATCTGTCTGTCCAAGACATCTTTTATTTTCTGGTTGTGTGATTCCATTCTATTATTTGTTGTGTTGCCTAGATTAATGTGTTTCATGGTCAGATAATACGCCCAGAATTTCTTGCAAGTGCCCCAGTGTTTATGATAGTACTTGATGAAGTCATCAGTTGACACTGCTGTAAGGTGCCCAACTGCCCTTTTAAAGGAAGCTCGTGTCTTTGCATAAACAACGGACCTGAATGCCTTATTCATAACTTCTTTGCTTTCTGTGTCAATAGACAACTTGGAAACATGACGTCGGACAGCCTGCAAAACATGGAACTTGCACAACTGTATAGTTGCATGGGGCATGACATCTTGCACTGCCCCGATCTCGCTCATGTCTTTGTCTAGAACCACCACCTTAAGAAGCTGGATATTGTGAATCCTTGAAAATTCAGACATAAGTGAAGCCATTGTGAATTTCTTCTCATTTCCGATAAAAGCATAGCCAACTGTTTGTCCAACACCATTTCCATCTTCCACTAAAAGTGAAAAGAGGGGCATCCTTAATGTGTTTGTTCCATAGGTGGAATCAATCATAAGTATTTCTGGACATCTTTGAAACACCTCTCTCATTTCTGATGTGACAATGAGGAGATATTCCAACGTTCCTTCTTCACTGGTCTGTACAGAAATGAATGCACCTGGGTCACGAGCACCTGAAAGACCAAAACATTGTAACTTCAATTATACTGCTCCATAACCATGACATCAACATTTAAGGAGACCAATTAAAAAGAATGGAAAACAAAACAAGAAATTCATTGAATTGTAGTCCCCCGCTTTTCCAGTGTGGTTAAGTAGTATTGATAGTGTTATATGTTAAGCTGTCTGATATATTCCATGGCCGTGTTTGAAAAAAACTTAATTTGTGACCCCCCCCCCCCCAGGGGGGGCACTAGATTACAATCTAAAAACTTGCAATCTATTCCCCTTTTTATTACCAGTCCTATTAGATATATTACGCTATGTTTGAAAAAAAATTGGGCTCCGTCCCCAAGTCCCTCCCCCCTCCCCTGATTCAGTTGATTTTGAATTTGAAACGCACCTAATTCTTGAAGCTCATCCAGTAAGATCTCTTCCTCAGACTTCGCTCCATATAGACGTTTCTTCATGCCCTGCCTTATGTTATGGATGTCCTTGTTAGTAATAAACTTTGAGCCAGTGGACTGAATGTGGTCCCGTAGATATTTGACTTTAACACCCAGTTGCAGCATTGTTTCCACCTTATCTACATCGTCTTTTGCCAAATGCCTTGAGCCAGGATACTGTCTGAAAATCTCCCTGAAAAAGTTTATTATAACCAATCAATCACCTGACATACACTGGTACAGATTTTCATAAAGACACAACAATTAATGCAAACTTCAGCATGATTAGACACATACATTTATTTTATTGCCTGGTTTAGAAAGTTTGTCAGGATTTTTCACTTTGTCAAAACTAGAGCTCTGCGCAGGCGATGGCACCACCATCGCATATCCCCGTGCCATGCATTCACCCCTCCTCATGAGTGAAAGCAAACTGCAATTGCATTTTATGTATTCTATTAACCATTATCTTCAATTTATCCCCCCAAGCCCTTAGCCCTCCCCAGAGGAATAGATTATAATTTAAATACTTGCAATGCATTCCCCTTTTCAATACCTCCTATTTGATATAATACATTTAATAGGTTTACACCTTCTGTCCATATGTGCTTTTTATTTAAAACATTTGATTAACTTTTGGTTCACATTTCAATAAATTGTATTTGTATTTGCACTCCTTTTGTCCATTATTCTTACTGAAAATGTTAGATTACACATTCACATCTGACTGAAGATTGGCCCCATTTATTTGTGACGTTGCAAAACAAGGTACATGTTGTGAAGCTCATAAAGTGAGGCAAATAGAAATAATCAGCTGATGGAGTGTAGATGTGGAAATAGCTGCATTCGATCAGCTGACTGTTTTTACAATAAAAGTAGTTTCTTAGAGAATGTCCTGTACTGGTCTTAAAATCTCATAACATCAGCTTTTAATGTTCCTCTTGGATGTTCTTCTTGACCCTCAGAGAAGGAGAACATGTTGTGTCTTTCAGGCATGTCCTTTCCTAACAAAAATGACAGGAAACATAAAACATATTATTGCAGAACAAGTGTGTTATTTATGAAAGCAGTGTGTTTGTGTGTTTAGGGGCTGTAGATATAATTATTTTGTACTTATAATGTTTTTTTTTTATTTCAACAGAGCTACAAAGACAATCAGATTATGAATTAACAGTATGAAGTTCATCAACATTGAAATATATGTTATTATCAAAATAATATTTAACTGTTATCAAAACGTAGCGCAACTGTAGAAGCTTGCTCTGTTGTCTCACTGAAAGAATAACTTTTACCACGTTTTTTACAGACAATATTGAGAGATAAATAGTAGCAGTTCTCACTATGTGTTAAATATCTTTGCCTTCAATACATTCAATTAGAAAGCTGACAAAGTCATATTGCTTGTTATCATCTAAATGTAACTTTTTGCATGGAAAAACCCCTCAACTTAACTGATGTGTAGGTGATCTAGTATTTAGTATTGTTTAATGGAATATATATCAGTGTAGTCAAGTCAATACTTCATTCATTTAAACCAATATCTTTCTTGATTCTTTGTACAGTATGAAAAAAGAGTCTTTGTACCTGTGCTGAAGTTCACTGCTGTGAGGAGTCCAGTTCTGTCTCTCACTCTCTGGTCCAGCCTGTCTGCATCACCTGGACACCTTAAACAAACAGATATATATATATATGTAAAGTACCATGTGTACAAACAATATAACTGATTCTCTTCTGTTGAACATGTTGGATTGTGTATTGTCCGAGTCAGGGGCCTTTTTATTTTACTGTAACTTTGGAAGTTGTGTTACCAATGCTTACTGTTTATTTGATACCCATTTGGTAATACAATTAATAAAAACAACAAGGTTTGGGTTCGTTCTTCAGATGACTGTGACGTTAACGTGTAAGCTCAATAATGAACTCCAGCTCAACCAACCATATTGTAATATCTAAGTAATCATCTTGAAATATCCATCCATCCATCCATCTTCTCCCGCTTATCCGTGGTCGGGTCGCGGGGGTAGCAGTTCCAGCAGAGAGCCCCAAACTTTCTTTTCCCTGGCGACATCAACCAGCTCTGACTGGGGGATCCCAAGGCGCTCCCAGGCCAGCGAAGAGATATAATCCCTCCACCTGGTCCTAGGTCTACCCCTTGGTCTCTTCCCAGCTGGACGTGCCTGGAACACCTCCCTAGGGAGGCGCCCAGGTGGCATCCTAACTAGGTGCCCGAACCACCTCAACTGGCTCCTTTCGACGCGAAGGAGGAGCGGCTCAACTCCGAGTCCCTCCCTGATGACCGAACTTCTCACCTTATCCCTAAGGGAGACACCAGCCACCCTGCGGAGAAAACCCATCTCGGCCGCTTGTATCCGCGATCTCGTTCTTTCGGTCATGACCCATCCTTCATGACCATAGGTGAGGGTAGGAACGAAAATGGCCCGGTAGACAGAGAGCTTTGCCTTCTGGCTCAGCTCCCTTTTCGTCACAATGGTGCGGTAAAGCGACTGCAGTACCGCTCCCGCTGCTCCGATTCTCCGGCCCATCTCACGCTCCATTGTTCCCTCACTCGAGAACAAGACCCCGAGATACTTGAACTCCTTCACTTGGGGTAAGGACTCATTCCCTACTTGAAGTGGACAGTCCATCGGTTTCCTGCTGAGAACCATGGCCTCAGATTTGGAGGTGCTGATCCTCATCCCAGCCGCTTCACACTCGGTTGCGAACCGATCCAGTGAGTGCTGAAGGTCGCAGACCGATGAAGCCATTAGAACCACATCATCTGCAAAAAGCAGTGGTGCAATCCTTAGTCCACCGAACTGCAGACCCCCTCCCCCACGACTACGCCTCGAAATCCGATCCATGTATATTACAAACAGGATTGGTGACAAAGCGCAGCCCTGGCGGAGGCCAACCCTCACCGGAAATGTGTCCGACTTACTGCCGAGGACCCGGACACAGCTCTCGCTTTGGGAGTACAGAGATTGGATGGCCCTGAGTAGAGACCCCCTCACCCCATACTCCCGCAGCACCTCCCACAGTAACTCCCTGGGAACTCGGTCATACGCCTTCACCAAGTCTACAAAACACATGTAGACCGGATAAGCGTACTCCCAGGCCCCCTCCAGGATCCTTGCGAGAATAAAAAGCTGATCCGTCGTTCCACGACCAGGACGGACTCCGCATTGTTCCTCCTCAATCTGAGGTTCGACAATCGGCCTGACCCTCCTTTCGAGTACCTTAGAGTAAACTTTCCCGGGGAGGCTGAGTAGTGTGATGCCTCTGTAATTGGCACACACCCTCTGATCCCCCTTTTTAAAAAGGGGAACCACCACCCCGGTCTGCCACTCCTTCGGTACTGTTTCCAACTTCCACGCAACGTTGATGAGACGTGTCAACCATGACAGTCCCTCAACACCCAGAGCCTTCAGCATTTCCGGGCGGATCTCATTCACCCCCGGGGCTTTGCCACTGTGGAGTTGTTTGACGACCTCAGTGACCTCCCCCCGGGAGATTGGTGTTAATCCCCCGTCATACTCCAGCTCTGCCTCTAACATAGAGGGCGGAGTTGTCGGGTTCAGGAGTTCCTCAAAGTGTTCCTTCCAACGCCCTAACACTCAATCAGTTGAGGTCAACAACGTCCCATCCTTACTGTACACAGCTTGGATGGTTCCCTGCTTCCCCCTCCTGAGGTGTCGGACAGTTTTCCAGAACAACTTTGGTGCCGCCCGAAAGTCCTTCTCCATGTCTTCTCCGAACTTCTCCCACACCCGCTGCTTTGCCTCGGCCACGGATGAGGCTGCTGCCCTTCGGGCCTGTCGGTACCTTGCAACTGCCTCGGGAGTCCCCCGGGATAACAAATCCCTGAAGGCCTCCTTCTTCAGTCGGACGGCTTCCCTGACCACCGGTGTCCACCAGGAGGTTCGAGGGTTACCGCCCCTTGAGGCACCTAGGACCTTGAGACCACAGCTCCCCGCCGCGGCTTCGGCAATAGAGGCTTTGAACACCGACCACTCTGGTTCAATGTCCCCAACCTCCACAGGAATGCCCGAAAAGCTCCGCCGGAGGTGTGAGTTGAAGGCCTCCTGAACTTGGGCCTCCTCCAGACGTTCCCAGTTCACCCGAACTAAACGTTTGGGCTTACCAGGTCTATCCAGAGGCTTCCCCCGCCACTCGACCCAACTCACCACCAGATGGTGATCAGTTGACAACTCCGCCCCTCTCTTTACCCGAGTGTCCAAAACATACGGCCTCAGGTCCGATGATACGATAACGAAATCGATCATGGACCTTCTGCCTAGGGTGCTCTGGTACCACGTACACTTAGGAGCATCCTTATGTTCGAACATGGTGTTTGTTATGGCCAATCCATGACTAGCACAGAAGTCCAGTAACAAAGCACCACTCCGGTTCAGATCAGGGGGGCCGTTCCACCCAATCACGCCCCTCCAAGTGTCTCCATCATTGCCCACATGTGCGTTGAAGTCTCCCAGCAAGATTAAAGAGTCCCCTTCAGGAGCCCCATACAGGACTCTTTCCAGGGTCTCCAAGAAGGCCGTATACTCTGAACTGCTGTTGGGTGCATAAGCACACACAACAGTCAGAGTTTTCCCCCCCATAACCCGCAGGCGTAGGGAGGCGACCCTCTAGTCCACTGGGGTAAACTCCAACAACGAAGCACCTAACCGGGGACTTGTGAGTATCCCCACACCCGCCCGGCGCCTCACACCTTGAGCAACTCCGGTGAAGAATAGAGTCCAACCCCTATCCAGAAGTAAGGTTCCAGAGCCGACGCTGTGCGTAGAGGTGAGCCCAACCAGATCCAACTGGTAACGCTCCACCTCCCGCACAAGCTCCGGCTCCTTCCCCCCCAGAGAGGTGACGTTCCACGTCCCCAAAGCCAGCTTCTGTCGCCCGGGTCTGGTCCGTCGAGACCCTCCGCTTTCACTGCCACTCTTCTGGCAGCGCACCCGACCCCATCGATGTTTCCCGTAGGTGGTGGGCCCGCGGGACGGAGAAGCGGAGGTGTTGCCCACGTTGCCTTTTCGGGCTGGGCCCGGCCGGGCTCCGTGGCAAGCCCAGCCACCAGACGCTCGCCGACGAGTCCTCCTTCTGGGCCTGGCTCCAGAAGGGGACCCCGGGCTTCCTCCGGCCCAGGTATCCTCATCTTGAAATATGACATTAATAATTGTAATATACACACATCTTATTGTGAGGTTGATTTCACATACACTACTTCGACATTAGCTTGTCTACATACTTGAGCATAGCCAATTTAAATTAACCTTAGATGCATACAGTTCTACCTACATAATAAAATATCTCTAAGTTACAAGGATGTAACCTTATTTTATCAACCTCAAACAGAAGCCGTTTGTTCAACAGTATTATCCCACTTAACACTTGTCTATTTCGTTTTAACCTTTATATATACAGTCTATGATTTTAACTTGGAGGCTACGATTACAATCGTTAGCACCGATGTAGCTACCACTAGCTTACATGCTAACCCAAGCCTTACCATTCATTACGTAGCTGATTAAAATCATTAACACATAAATAAAGCACTAGAATTTATCTTACCGCAAAACCGCATGCATGCACCGTCTGTTTTAACCGCAGAGCGAGTCACAATAGTCCGATATATAAGCATGAAGAACAAACAACCACGGCCGGCTACAAGTTGTGTTTGCTGGATGAGCTGAGCAGGCAGAGTCCCTGTAGCTAGCTTCACGGAGCAGCTAGCAGAGAGACAAGAAGCTAACAGCGGCAGGCACTTGACAGAGCCGTCACTCAATGTGACCACGCCCTAATTTATGCACAAACTTTAAGACCTAATATAAATAAAAGGGTCGCGTTAGAAAACAATTCACTCACAGATCCATAATCATGAAGGTGGAATCTAACTATATCGCTAATAAAATGTATGGAGCCAGGGGTAGAAACATGTTTTTTTCTGCTGTAAAGTTGGGCATTTTAACATGGGGGTCTATGGAAATTGCTCCTTTCTGCAGCCATCGCCTATCGGCCAATATATGAACTGCAGTGTGTGGCACTTCCGTATTGGCTTCCCGGCTCTACCCCACAGTTTGCCACTTGTGTAGAACACATGCAGGCTATTGCTACAGTGGAGTCACCCGCTTTCAGGGAGCTAGTTAGCATGATAGCATGTCCGGGCGGCACACGGCATATGGGACGGAAAACTTTTTCCAACTACCTGGAGAAAGAATATACAAAAATGGAAAGCCAGCTAATATCGATGCGATCCAGATTGCATATAATGCATGTCAAGTTGATCAACAGATTGTATTATTCTCCAATGCAATAACAGTACTGAAATGAAGGCTATAAGGGCATTAATGGGAGCCCTTTTTGCAAGTAACTAAAACGTTACTTTTAACAGTAACGCATTACTTTTTGGTGTAAGTAACTAGTAAAGTAACTGAGTTACTTTTGACATGAAGTAACTAGTAATGGTAACTAGTTACTGGTTTTCAGTAACTAGCACAACACTGCTCATCTGTGATGATTGTGTAGGTAAACACAAACAAGTATGTATCAGTCTCCAGCTCTGTCAAATAAATGAATTTCAAGATACACACATTTGTCTTCATTAAAATGAGTGTCACCACACTGTCACAAAATGTAATACTAACCAATTGAAAATAGTTAAATTTACATCTCTTGTAGATATCACTGTTAGAGTAATTATCTGCCAATAGGACAGAATCATTCCTATACAAATGCAGTTTGAGTAATTCACTTAATATATTTACTTACAACTTTAATATAGTCATTTTCACTTAATACTCTAATATAGTCATCTTTCTGCATTCAACACTAAGGAAAGCTGTACAATTTCACATGATAATGAGGAAAAAAGGCCTCCGACAATGCAGATCATTTTTTGATCATATCAATTTTAAGATGCGGGTCAAGGCTTAATATTTGGGAGCATAGTGTCCCTTGCTCCCTTTCAGGAGCCCCACTGGATTGGCTTTGATCTGAAATATTTGTATAAAAAGCTTGTTAGCTGGCTGTCCATCTCATAATGTTCACATAGAAACTAGCTGTCAATAGGAAATATAAATCAGAAGAATTATATTGTCATGCAAAATCTGTCACAAAAAGAGGTTGCACATTTAAATGCAGGTGTTGTTATGGCAACGTCAGTGGCCAGACAGCCACATTTACTGCTGCAAATACGTTCAAACATGCTGTCGACACGTAAAGCAGTGGCAACTATGCCACCATTTCAGCTGACTTTTTCTGAGAAATACCGTCACATAATATCCATATATATATTTCAGTGCTAGGTTGATGCTTAGCTAAGCTAACTATGAAACACTTTAACTGACAGGACTCAGGAATCAGGATCAACTGTGTACTACTGTAAGGTAGTTTCTAGCTTCATGTCGAACACAGACAGTAAGTCAACATTTCCCAGAGAGCTTTCTTTGAAATCACCAAGTAACGCTAAAAAACACAACATTTAGATTGTATGACAAAGTGTTTATTTAATATATCTGGCTAGCTATAGCTACTTGCTAACGGTTTAGCCAGGGTTGCCAACTCTCACGCATCTGGCGTGTGACACACGCTTTCACTCTCAATCTCACGCTCTCACGCTGCCCAAACTATTCTCACGCCAAAAAACAAGAATACCGAAGACAAGAAACGGTTTTGAAAACTTTTGTCACGTAGTGATCGTCTTCTCAATAGAACATCTTTGATAATGTCTTCTGGCCAATCAGAATCAAGATAACGGCGTGGTGTTGTTGCAGGAAGTCCCGACGGAGAATACTTTTGCTGTAGTACATCTCTATACATCGATACAACATTACGTGTTGATAGAAATCAACACGTAATGAAATAAGACCCCACGGTTTGATGATTGATAGGTGTGTGGGCTGTCTTTCATTTTGACACACAGAACAATGGGGGCTATCCACCCTTATCCACAATGTAAAGTAATTCACAGCATCTTCCCTCTTCTCTCTGTGAGGAGCAGTAGGTTCAGTTTTCAGAACAAAGTAACACAAAACTAAAATGGCATTCATTTTTTTAAATATGTCGTGGAGTAATAGATGTATTTATTGTTCTTCTCAAGAGAGCACCAGAATGTGTATTTTATGTTAGTATTTCAAAAGATCTGGGGGAGAATCCCCCCAGACCCCCCTGCAGGGGTTGGGCTTTCAGCATGTCAACTCTTTCACCTGTGAGGAAATTGCAGAATTGGCTCCAGGTCGCCATTTTTTTTTACTACAAGACAAATGTGCCTTTTTATTTCATACAGTTCAATTTGGATTGAGACAGGGAAATAATCTAAACCTCACGCGTGGCGTTTCACTGTCAAGGGGAGCGTGTATGTAATTACATTGCAAATACTGACTTGAGCCCCACCACCACTGCATGGGTTAGCCCTACCATAGATTACCCAACAAAAACACTCTGGAGCCGCAACTGCCGACCCGTATTGCGCAAGCGCAGATCTAAGATCCAGTAGAAATTATAACAAAGTAAAAGTCTGCTGCTTATTGTTCTACTAGGCCAAAATAGAGTGTGTTAATTAACATATTTGGCAGTTTGGAGTAAGTCTGTAGATTTGTTTGTGTGTGTGTGTGTTTCATGTATAGGCCTCTCAATAATTAATTTTGTTGGATACATTTTCCCGGAAATTATTGCGATAAACGATAATATTGTCGGCATATAATGATAATATATAATAATAATTCAAGTACATCCTTTCAAACTGCATGTAAATGGCAATTTATCGAGTTCATTTTTATTTATCGTACGATAAGTCAATTAATTGCTTATCGCGACAGGCACACAATAAAACAGTGGAAACAAACATGTGTTTGACTTTCAATAGTGAATGAAACTTTGTGCCCTTTATAGTCTGTGTCCAATATTGTGTATTTGTATATATTGTATATCCTATATATATATATGCTACGGTCCCGCTGCTGACACGATAGCAGTCATTTCGTGCGCATATGTGTAATTAAACCCATGATATCAAAATCTCACTCCAGCCAGGAACCCAAAGTTGGCAACCCTGGTTTAGCTTACCCGCGCGATTCAAAGTAACGTCAACGTAGCTATAATGTATGCTTTGCTTACATGTTCGCATAACTTGTAAGTTTACTGACAGGTACATACCTTGTTCACCTGGCTCAGGTGGTGGCTCTGGGGTTGTTGTGTGAGCCACCACTTGAGAATTGCCGTCTTTTTTATTAAAGAAATGTCTAATGTCCATCTTCAGAATCTCCGCGTCCGGGGCTGACAGTTTAAAGTTTAAACATTGTCACAGAGGAGAGGTACGTACCTGTCAGCCAATAAAACACGTGTATTTCCATGCAACTCTCTGATTGGTCTGGTGGCGTCACAGGGTCGGCGTCATGGGGGGTCATTCGAGGGCCATGCCCCCCCAAATGAGTCACTGTGCCCCCCCAACGCAGGGTGGGCAAGCCTTGCCACTTTGCCGTTTTTTTTTTTTTTTTTAATCATAGAAGTGAAAACGTTTCCACTAAAGATTTTTTGTGTGAAATACATCAGAAATAAAGAATACAAATATAAAACACAGCCTGAGGTGTGCTCACTGCTGCTCTCTGATTGGTGTATTGCTTGACCAATGACCCCCGACTTTTGTTTTGTTATCATTACGTGGCTGTGTGTTTTAGATGAAAGCCGGTGGCAATCTGTTCATCTGTTACCAGAGGTGGGACCAAGTCATTGTTTTGCAAGTCCGAGTCAAGTCTCAAGTCTTTGCGCTCAAGTCCGAGTCAAGTCTCAAGTCATTGTTTTGCAAGTTCAAGTCAAGTCCAAGTCATAAACTTTGACAAAACGAGTCATAAACAAGTCATTATGTGTTTTTCACCAAATGTAATGACATCGATCAACAGAATAATACTTAATAATCAAATTGCTCTTTATTAGTCACATTAATAATTTAATAATCCATTTTCTCTCTGCTGGTAAAGTAACGTGTGTTTTTCTAATTTAAGAGGGATCAGTAAGGTAAGGCTACCGTGACGGTTTGATTCAGAAGGAGTTTAATGTATAAGATCCCTGATGTTGAGGTAACCAGAATGTTTATTTCCACTGTGTACAACATGTTATAAGGGACCCACAATCTATCTTTATGCAAGGGATAATGTGCAGCGAGGCGGTCTCTATGGGGAAAAGAACACCTGCATCTAGATCCCTCTGCAGGTGGTACTTTAAGTATATATTGATGCTAATACTTTTGTACTTTTACTTGTAACATTTTGAATGCAGGACTTTTTATTGTACAGGGTTCCTGCAGGTTTCGCCAACTCAAATTTAAGACTTTTTAACACCTTTTTAAGACCACTTTGAATAGAATTTAAGACCTATTTCACGGCAATAAAGTATGAAGGAAAATGTATATAAAGAAGAAATACGTCCCATAATCACTTACAAAGTAAATGTATTCATGTTCAACATAAGAACAATGACTGAACACAACAGCGTAACAGTACAGAACTGTGTTAGCGTGTTAGACAAAAAGTGTGTATGTGTGTGCGCTTGAGTGTGTGTGTGTGTGTGTTAGGGCTGTGCAATTAATCATATTTTAATCGCAATTACGATTTTGGCCTGCCACAATTACGAAAACAACATAATCGGAAAAAACGATTATTTTGCTTTGCTAGGTTGTGACAGTGCACCACAACATATTTGATCTAATGAATTTTTTAGTAATGTATCATTTATTTAATTAATTTTTGTATTGGTTTTTCAGTTGAATTATACGTTCAGAGTTAAAAAGATACTGTTCAAATTATTATCTGTTTTAAAGTTCAATAAATGGATGTTTTCAAAGTCAATGAATAATCATATTTAATAATCGTGATATTAATTATTGACCAACATAATCTTGATTATTGCCATAATCGAGCAGCCCTAGTGTGTGTGTGTGTGTGTGTGTGTGTGTGTGTGTGTGTGTGTGTGTGTGTGTGTGTGTGTGTGTGTGTGTGTGTGTGTGTGTGTGTGTGTGTGTGTGTGTGTGTGTCTCTGAGAGAGAATGACAAGAGCTATATTCAGACTGAGTTCTGCTGCCTTGGCTACACTATTTCATCGTTGCTGTTGTATGATTGGTGTTTAGCTACGGTATTTAGCGTCTACAGCACCTCCGCTTTTAGGGTTGACGTAGACCCAAACTTCGCCCGGAGGTCCCCCGGTGTTGTTGCGGGAGCTGCTGCACTAGCTAACACTCCACTAGCTAACGCTGCACTAGCTGCTGCTGCACTAGCTAACGCTGCACTAGCTGCTGCTGCACTAGCTAACGCTACATTAGCTGCTGCTGCACTAGCTAACGCTCCACTAGCTAACGCTGCACTAGCTAACGCTACATTATCAAAACAAACACTAATTTATTTTGCAAAAGGTGCAGCGGGCTTCAAACACGTTCCCTCTACTGGTTTCAACCAAGCACTACATTAGATGTTTTCCAACCAAATACGGTTGAACTTACACTTCCCCATATTTATTTGTAAGTAGATTCGAAGATAGGCTACATGAGCTGAAGCTTGGTTGCTAGGTTACTAGCTGGGTGTTCTCCAATAAGGGGCCGGGGGAAACAAAGTTAGTGATTACTGGTTCCATGTTGATTTAATTCAATACAAATTGTTGGGGGGAACTGAAAGGCTATTACCGTACTGGTTACTTTGCAGCCCGGACATTTCCCCCAAAACACATTTAGACGCTATCGCAACACAGAAGTACCTTTCAAATCCGATAATTTTTAAGACCTTCTGAATCATATTTAAGACCTTTTTAAGGCCTTAAATTCTGATTATCAAATTTAAGACTTTTTAAGACTTGTTAAGACCCCGCGGGAACCCTGATTGTAACTTTTTTTAATTGTCTGAACTTCTCCCACCTCTGACAATAAATCCTGAGTGTTTACCCAGCTCTGAAGGTTATTTTCATTTTACAAATCCTGCACTCAGCTTTGCTTTCTCCAATATCATTGAAAAGCAGCCAGATGCTGCTTCTTTTTTTCGGTTTTCGCTCATTTCTTGACTTTTTCCGACGCGCTTGCATTTAAATCCGGCTCCCCGTCTCCCCGTCGCTCTGCACATGCTGTGCCCCCACCCTTCTTTCACATAATGGTATGATCCTAGTGTGTCCTCGCATATGATTGGCCGCATGGTGGCCCAGCTAAATAAAGACCCGCCCCTGCCTGCAAGGATTCTCAGCAAGAGTAGGAGCGGCTGAAGATTCTGCTTTCCCCGACGGGAGTCTGCTCTTCTAGCGGCAGCTCGCGATCGGCGTGTTGGAGACCTCTGAATTAAAGTAGCAAGTCACCTCAAGTCAGAAGGCTCAAGTCCAAGTCAAGTCCCGAGTCATTGGTGTTCAAGTCCAAGTCGAGTCGCAAGTCTTTTGTGATGTTGTCAAGTCGAGTCTCAAGTCATAAAATGTGTGACTCGAGTCTGACTCGAGTCCAAGTCATGTGACTCGAGTCCACACCTCTGTCTGTTACACTGATTATACAGTAAAGCCATCGAAAATAATATGATATACAGTACAGTACAAGTAGCCTACTTCTGGGTCTCTGTGTTTCATTCAAGCTCGGCTCTCTGTGTGTGTGGCACGAACGCATTTTGTGAGTGCGCGAGCGGTAACGTGGAATGTTGTTGTTAGCATCCGGTTAGCTAGCTATGCTAACAGATATAAAGAGCTGTTTCTACACCAAGGTGGAGGAGAGTCCTCTCCTGTCAGACTGAGAGGATCGTATAACCTCAGCTCAGTGAGGTAAGGACTCTCTCAGTGTTTAGATAGTTCACTTTAGTGTAAGTTATCTCAGTGGGTCTCAAACGGTTTGGTCACCATTTATGTAAACAAGTATTTGCGAGGAACACATGTATATGATCATTAGCCTATAGCCTAGTTATTAAAAAAATAAGAGAATAAATGAAAAACGGGTATGAAATACTATAGGACAGTAACACAAGAATACAGTTTAAAAGGGGAGTGATTAGTAAAATATCCATAAAGAAAAAGTAAATCTGTGTACAGTTCTGTTTCATATGAATGCTGAGAGATGTAGGCTATCCATAGATCTCTTCATTTTGCTCTCAAAGTGCACCAGATTGATGCATTTAACTTCAATATTTTCAAAATAATCTTCCCGGGGGAGCATGCCCGCAGACCCTCCTAGAGGAGGTTAGGTCCACCCCCACCTAAAACATGTTCACATGGATAGGATACAAAATACATTTGCACACTTTTTATATGGTGGCCTATGTCCATATGTTTCTGTTTTGGTGGTTGTGCCACAACCGTGCATGTATGCACAAGTCATAGGTGCGCTAGGAAATAGCACATACACCCCTCAATGTGTGTGAAAGACAATAGACTTTACAGCATGTTTTTTTTAATTGAAGTTGCGTTGGTGTTTGTGTGTTGGTTGTTGACGGCAGTGTGTGCCCCCCCTTGGTAAATGATTGCCCCCCCATTCGATTTGTTCTAGAGCCGACCCTGTGGCGTCATCTTGCCTCTGTGTTGCATTCACTGAACATGGAAAATTACATTTCTGCCGTCCGTCCTATAGGTAAAGTAGGTTAATGTATTATATTATTGAGGGATAATTTGTCCGGGGCTAAAGAAAAAACATCCGGGGCCAGGCGACGCCCCTGGTAAAGACAAACGCATGTAGTGCTGAACACCAGACCCGGCGCCAGAACAAATCTAAAGGGAGGGCATATGATTTTCATGGGAGGGCACAACACCGTCACGTGCTGCGGGCCTGCGGCACAATATATATATATCAAACAGCAAGGCCAACAGCATTGCGTAAAGACGCACACTTATCGCAAATACATACACAAATAAAGGGCAACATAGATACCACTTTTGAAACATTGTGTGCGTGGCAGCACGACACTGGTAAATCACGGGCAAGGCACACTGGTTAAGGATGGCAGCTTCCTCATCGCTGCACTCGGAGAGAAATAGACGGAGACGATGAACTGCTGTTAGTTCTATTATGGCATTGTGCATGTCGTGAGAGGTGTATGTTGCTGTGTGGGGAATGCTTTCCATTATTTTGGCCAACTCTGCATCTTTGTACTGCAGCGTATACTCAAACAGCGATAGGAAGAGCCCACTGCCTGACTCGGACATGCTGTGGAGTGAATCGAGTCACCTCTGAGAGGGAGTTGGTTGACAGCTAAAAAAGCTATAATATCAACGACAGCTGACACGTAATAACGGTTCCGTGCCAGCTGATCTGCACCAAAGTACTAATTTCCTTATTTGTTTCCTCGCTTATCTCTCTCTCTTTCCACACACTCTCACATGAAATGTGTTCTTTTGATGCGGCATGCATTAGCAGTCCTTTATCAGTCTGTAATGCGTGTTTCCAGTCGCAAAAACCTTTGACAGTAAAAGCCGCATCAGATGAAGATGTATTGACTTTAAACTGTCTACAGGGGAAACAAAAGGCTGCGTCTGCTTTTAACGAATCTTCAAGCCATGGTCTGTTGTTGTACCATGCAGCGGCAAAAGTGCGCTTCTTTCCTGAAAACAATCTCCCTGGAAAACGATCCAGTTTCACCTGTTGGGTTTATTAACCCCAAGATCATCTGGGGCTGTTGGTCTTTGAGCGGTTGCTAGCCCAATAGTAGGCTACCTGTTGATGTGCTGCAAGGTAGCGTCTGTAGTGGAGGCACCGGCACGGAGCAGGAGGAGGATGCTGGCGGGTGTGGTAAAGGGTGTGACAACACAGGTGGTGATGGTAGGGGCACAAGGAGCTGTGCATCGGAGGAAAGCGTTGGTGGCGGCCGCCTTGATGAGTCAAGGCTTGGGCTCGCTAACTCAGCCCCGGGGTTTGCCGAGGTCAAGCTTGTGACATTAAGGCGTGCTGCTGCAACGGCAGGTGCAGGGTCGCCAGCAGCTGCATCGGCTGCAGCTCTTTCATCGCTATTTCGTTTTAATAAATCCTTAGACCTTTTAAGACAATTTCTGATGTCCATTTTGTAATTCAAACAGAAATGGGAGTCTACTGAATGCACAATAAACAAATCCAGAATAGGCGGCAGAGTGTGACGCTGTGATTGGTCTAAATGTGGACGAATCACAAATCACAACAGACACATGAATTTATTTGATGTAGCCTGCGATTTTTTTTTTTTAGTTACTATCTGACATCACATACATCGTAGCATAAAAGTTCACAGTTTATTTATAACAAAAAAAAATTAAAAATATATTTTTTAATTTTTATAATAAAAATCGTGTTTATTGGGGGAGGGCAATACTGTCAAATGGGAGGGGCCTGGCCCCTCCCACGGCGCCGGGCATGCTGAACACGTAACATGAACGTGCCGGGCGGCGCGGTCCCGTGGGTTAGATTATTAGCACTTTTTTTTTCTGCTCCAGCCTAGCCCACAACCATCATCCAGTAAAACCTCACCAAACCCCACATTTAACCCATCCACCAATGGCCCAGCGCCCCAGCATGAGCCACAACCATCTACCAGCTACCAGCTAGACAATATTCCTCCTTCCAGAATCAAAATAACAACCGACACAGAAGCAACTGATGCTGAAGTCATAATTCTTATTGACTCAAATGGAAAATTCTTAGATGAAGAACAACTCTTTCCCGGACAAAAAGTTAAAAAAATATGGTGCCCAAGAACAGATAATGCACTAGATGTTCTCATAAAGGCCAAACTGGGAGAACCAAGCCACATCATTGTGCACACAGGAACCAACAACCTTCGTATAGAGTAAGAGAGAGTAGCTGAATCTGTGACGAGAGTGGCGCTAAAGGCTACGCAGAGTTTCCCAAACTCTAAAATAACTGTCTCCACAATCCTGCCTAGAAGAGATTTCCACCCTCTCACTATCCACAGGATCAATTTGGAAATCTCCAGAGGATGTGCTGTAATGCCCAATGTCCACCTGGCACATCAACTCACCCTCAGCATTCACAGCCTCCATGATCACGTTCACCTCCGTAAGGACATTGTAAAAGTCTTTGCTAAGACACTTAAAGATGTGGCCTTAGGACGAAGCCAGGGCGGAGCCTCTGTTAGCCGCGGACGAGCTAGCCAGCATATAACTGGACCACCCCTATCACCACCTGCAAGAGAATATCGCAGATATCCCCTTGGACCAGGCCCCTACCCCCCTCCACCATTATTACCTCACCTTCAGAGCCACCCACCCAGAACCAGAGCCATACAAGCAAGACAGGCCAGCACCACTCCAATAAACTCAAGGCCCATACCAGGATATCAGCCCTGCCCCCCGTTTCAGCAACCAGCTCAGAAAAGCTACGCCACTGCACTGAAGACCCCACCAAACATCGGCAGAAACGGAGCCGACCTGGGAGAGATCACACACCTCCTTAGCCTTATATGCACCAAACTGATGAGTCAGGTCGTATAAGACTTAACTTAACACACACACACACACCTGTTTATCTCGTTTTTAATGTATTTGTATTCTTCACAATGACCACTTCAATGACACCATTCTCCATCTCTATGTGGAACATCCAAGGTATACATTCTTCTCTGTTTGGACAGAAATATAGAACAGATGCATTTAAAGAGAACACACTAAATGTAGACATTATTATCCTCCAAGAGACCTGGTGTAGATCTGATTCCAACATCCACTGTCCCCCAAATTACAAACAAATTCTTCTGCCCTCGATCAAAAACCCAGCAATTAAAAAAAGGGAGAGACTCAGGAGGCATTATAATTTGGCACACATTTGAACTCTCAAAATATATAACAATAATAAAATCTGAGCTCTCCCACATCTGGATTAAACTATCCAAAAGCATCACATGTACAGAAAATGATTTCTTTTTATGTACAATATATGTTCCTCCGAGTGACTCTCCTTACTACAGCGAGGAAATATTCCCAAACGTCCACACCCAAATCTGCAGATTTCAGGCCCAAGGAAAAGTGTTGATCTGTGGAGACCTCAACGCACGTACTGGAACCCATCCAGACTCGAGTAGGAGTCTGGATGAGTTCCAGTATGTGGTAACAAACATATATTTGAACAAAACTTTCCCTGCAACACCACACATCTTCCTCGCCATAATTCTGACCCTCAGATAAACAAGAATGGGAGAGACCTGCTCCGACTCTGTCAAAGCCTCGGTCTGTACATTGTTAACGGTAGGTTTAGAGGTGACTCTTTGGGAAGACCCACCTTCTGCTCATCTCTTGGCACGAGTACCGTAGATTACATGATAACTGATTTGGACCCACTCTCTCTCAGTTCATTTATAGTCAAATCTCTAACACCTCTATCGGATCACAGCCAAATTACTGTGTTCATGAAAAGAACAGAAACTAACAGTCCACAATCTGAACCCAATAATCTGTTTAACATTAAAAGAAAATACAAATGGGCTCCAGACAGTGCACAAGAGTTCCAGAAAGCTATCGGAAACGAACAAATTCAAAGACTCTTAGACAACTCTCTGGACACCACATATGACCACAATAAAGAAGGCATAGACCTGGCAGTTAGAACAATTAACCAAATCTTCATGAGAACAGCTCATACATCCCAACTGAAGAAATGCAGCAACAAGCCCCCAAAACAAAAAGAAATCAACTGGTTTGATGAAGAATGCCAACAAAAAAGGAAAGAACTTAGGAACATATCGAACCAAAAACATAGAGATCCTACTGTAGCAACGCAAACGTACGCCTCCTTTACTGTGACATGCTCAAACAATACAAACGTACAATCAAAATCAAGAAGGCTCAGTACACACAAAAACAACTAACAATAATCGAGGATTCTTTAAACACAAACAGATTCTGGGAAAATTGGAAAAATCTAAATAAAAGTAAACACGATGACCCAGTTATACAGAATGGAGACATCTGGACCGATCACTTCAAACATCTGTATGGTAACATTCCTCTCAACTCTGACTCAGAACAAACACAAATAACTGAAAAGTTCAACAAATTAGAATTGGTCATCAAGGACTCCCAGAACCCTTTGGACTTTCTAATGACTGAACAGGAACTGGACAACAAGTTGATTCACCTAAAACCAAAAAAAGCAAGTAGGCTTGATGGCATATTGAACGAGATGCTAAAACACTCAAGTCAAAAGATCAGATTGGCTATACTCAAACTATTCAATTTGATTCTGATTGTAGGTTACTTCCCTGACAGCTGGAATCGTGGTCTCATAACACCCATTTTTTTGTGTGAGCAGTAACCTGGGGAAGGTCTTTTGTAGTATTATAAATTCCCGGCTTATAGACTTCCTTAGGAAACACAATGTCCTGAGCAAAAGCCAAATTGGATTCTTACCAAATCACCGCACATCAGACCACATTCACACCCTACACACCCTAATTGACAAATATGTTAATCAAAATAAAAGCAAAAATATTTGCCTGTTTCATTGATTTCCAAAAAGCATTTGACTCAACAGAGTTTAAATATACTGGAAGGTTACTGTCAGACCTGGGCCATGGCAATCAACATCAAAAAGACAAAAACAATGATATTTCAAAAAAGATCCAGATGTCAGGCAACCAACACTGACTTTACAATTGGGACACAGACAATAGAAAATTGCTCAGAATATAATTATTCAGGCCTGAAAATAAGTTCCACTGGAAGCTTTAATCAAGCTGTCAAGGAACTGAGAGAGAAAGCACGCAGGGCGTTTTATGCAATAAAAAGACAAATCCACATTCAAATTCACATTTTAATTTGGCTTAAATTACTTCAATCAGTAATACAACCCGTCCTACTCTATGGAAGCGAAGTGTGGGGCCCACAAACAAACCAAACATTTGACAAATGGGAAAATCGTCCAATAGAAAATGCTCACAATGAGTTTTGCAAACGTATACTCCAGGTTCACAGGGGAACAACAGAGCTCCTGCAGAGCGGAATTAGGCACATTTCCATTATTAATACAATTCCAGAAACTATCAATTAAATATTGGCTACATCTAAAAGAAAGTGACCCCCACTCCTACCACCACAAAGCCCTGCAGCATCAAGAGATGAACAAGAGTCCCCTCTCTCAGCTGGTCCTGACTCTCTCTCTCTCTAGGTTGTCCTCAGACGAGCCCTCCATCGTAGTGTTAATTTCGTCAGCTATTTTTTCATTTAGTTTTAGTCTTAGTCCTGTGTTAAATTTCCTTTTTAGTTTTAGTCATATTTAGTCACCTTCATCCTGTTTTTATTTAGTCAAGTTTTAGCCGACTAAAAGTCTGAGCATTTTGGTCTTATTTAGTCGACTAAAACAGTAAACATTTTAGTCAAGATTTAGTCGACTAAAAGTCTGAGCATTTTAGTCTTATTTTAGTCAAAGAAAACTAATTATTTTAGTCTACTTTTTGTCAATGAAAACTGTAGAGTCTTTTTTAGTCATCAGATTATATAGAAAATGTCAGTCAAACTAGTCTAGCCAAAACCAATAATTTGTCATTTTAGTATATAAATAAATAAGATGATATCTTGTCCTTATTTGATGAAAAACACAGGTTGAATGATTAAGAAGCTTTGCAGAGAGTATCTGGTCAGGTTTGTGGTGTTTTTACCAGCTGTGTTTTGGCCACATTGTTTCCCTTCTGATAAAACAATGCATTCACTTTTTTTCTCCGCCTCATTGTAGCGAAAATGGGCCCAAATATCACATCGTTTCTTTCTCCCAAGCAGTGGTGGCTTTAGACTTTTTCGTTGTCAGTCATTTTGACGGACAGGATCGTAACTTTTCCGTCATAATCCATTATTACCCGTCGAGTGCACAATGTATCACTCACTCGCGCTGACGGGGGGTATTCGGTTAACGCGAGTGCTGCCACTGCTCCCAAGCCCTGTTGCTGCCATTTTATTTTCTGTTAAATAAGGTTAGTTAGACCATGAGTTAGACCCGAGTCTTCCTGACAGTTCATATTGTGCCGCTGCCCGGTGTAATTCAAATGTACCGCCGCGCGCAGCACAGACACACAGCTGCTGCCCTGCCTAAGCACCGGAAATGGAACTGCTGGGAGAAAAACTGACTATGAGAGATGTAACGTTATCTTTGATAATATTTCGTATCCTCATTTTTCGTCAACGAAAGTAAAGAGAGATTTTGGCATAGTTTTTATTTAGTAAACTACATTTTCGTCTCGTCACTTTTCGTCAACGATATTGCATGATGATTTCGTTACAGTTATTGTTTACTGCCGTCGGTGCCGTCTCGTCATTGTCTCGTTTTCGTCATGGAAAAAAAGGTAGTTGACGAACATATTTCGTCATAGTTTTAGTCAATGAAATTAACACTACTCCATCGTTGCTTCCAGTCATCCCGGTTCTCCATACATCTGGCCAGTTCATTGGTACTTTGTGCTCCTACGTCATTGACTACGTCCACGTATGTTTGTGCGGGACGTCCTCGTGACCGATGCCCGTGTGTTGGTTCCCACAGCACCAATTTGCCGGCTGGCAGCTCTTGATGCCTTTGGCAATGTCCTGCTAGTCTCATTCTCCTGGCTGACATTTTTACCCTTGGTATTCCCTCGTACAGGATCTTGTTGGTTACATGTACACTCTTGCTGATGTATCCATAGCACTCAGTAGTAATGATTTTATGTGCTTTTTTAACGATAAAATTGTTACTCTTAGAAACAAAATGAATGACCTCTTGCCTTTGACCAGTATAGTGTTATCAACAGCTCCCGGAAACGTAATTTTTAATATTACACTAGATAGTAAACTAGAATGTTTTTCAGCCATAAACCTTGAACAATTAAATTCAATGATTCTCTCTTCTAAACCATCAACGTGTATGTTAGACCCAATTCCAACTAAGCTGTTGAGGGAAGTTTTTACATTAATTAGCACTTCTTTATTAAATATTATGAATATGTCTTTATTATCAGGCTATGTTCCACAATCATTCAAAGTAGCAGTGATAAAACCGCTTCTTAAAAAGCACAACCTCGATCCAGAGGTTTTAGCCAACGATAGACCTATTTCTAATCTTCCGTTCCTCTCAAACATTATTGAAAAAGCAGTCGCAAAACAGTTGTGTGATTACTTAAAAAACAATGATTTATTTGAAGATTTTCAGTCTGGCTTTAGAACACATCATAGCACAGAGACAGCTCTGGTTAAAGTCACAAATGACATTCTAATAGCCTCAGACAAGGGACATGTCTCTATTCTTGTTTTGCTCGATCTCAGTGCTGCATTTGATACTATCGACCATGATATCTTATTGCAAAGACTAGAGCACTTAGTTGGCATACAGGGAACTGCTTTAGGCTGGTTTAGGTCCTATCTATCTGAACGCTCTCAGTTTGTATGTGTCAACGATGAATCTTCCACGCAAACCAAAGTTAGCCATGGAGTGCCACAGGGCTCAGTGCTCGGACCTATTTTGTTCACATTATATATGCTTCCGTTAGGCAATATTATAAGGAATCATTCTGTACATTTTCATTGTTATGCGGATGATACTCAACTATATTTATCAATCAAGCCTGATGAAATTAATTATCTAAATAAAATTCAAGACTGCCTCAAGGACTTAAAAACGTGGATGACCTTACATTTTTTTATGTTAAACACGACCAAAACTGAAGTTATTGTACTTGGCCCGAAGAATCTACAAAACAAATTACCTAAAGATATACTAACTATGGATGGCATTAATTTGGCCTCCAGTGAGATTGTAAGGAATCTTGGTGTTATATTTGATCAGGATTTATCCTTTAACGCCCACATAAAATCAATTTCAAGGACCGCCTACCGTGAACCTCTGACTCTTGGACTTGTGATGTGAATCCTCCGGCCGTTAACTCCAAATAAACCACCAGTGTTTGACATCAAAGCTACTGCTCCTACCGTGTCTCCTTCCTGAGTCGGTGACTCCCACTGCATAGCTACACAGAAGTTTCCTCTACACTTATTATCAGGGTGTACCAAGAAGTCAGTCAAGTCGCTTCAGCTGATTCAAAAATGCTGCAGCACGTGTACTAACCAGAGTTAGGAAAAGGGACCACATTACTCCTGTTCTGGCTGCCTTACACTGGCTCCCTATAGAACACGGGATATAATTTAAAATTATTCTTCTCGCCTACAAAGCCCTTAATGGGCAGGCGCCATCTTACCTTAAAGAACTCATTATACCCTACTGTCCTACTAGGGCATTGCGTTCCAATAATGCAGGGTTGTTGGTTGTTCCTAGAGTCTCTAAAAGTACAATGGGAGCCAGAGCCTTTTCTTATCAAGCTCCACATTTGTGGAATCAGCTTCCAGTTTGTGTTCGGGCGGCAGACACCCTATCCGTTTTTAAGAGTGTGGTTAAGACCTTCCTTTTTGATAAAGCTTATAGTTAGGGCTGATTAGATTCAGCCCCTAGTTTTGCTGATATAGGCTTAGTTTGTAGGGGGACATCTTACTTCTTCCTTCTCTCTGTCTATACCTGTGTACTCTCATGTTCCGATGAACCCAGCTTCCCCAAATTTCTTTCTTTTTGGTGTCTATATACGCCGGGATCTAGAGTCATGGATGATCCTGTTGCTGCGGTCCTGTGTCCTGGATCGCGAGCCCTGGATCTTGAGTCGTGGCTGTGGTCCTGGATCATAAGTCCTGGATGGATATCCTTGTGGATTCATCTTCCTATTATACACACATGCATTTCCAAACATTTGGACTACCTATGTTGCAAATGTATTATCTTTTAAATTTACACACGGCATCTATTGCACGTCTGTCCGTCCTGGGAGAGGGATCCCTCCTCTGTTGCTCTCCCTGAGGTTTCTCCCATGTTCCCCTTTAAACTGTGGGTTTTCTCCGGAAGTTTTTCCTTGTACGATGTGAGGGTCTAAGGACAGAGGGTGTCGTATTGTCATACTGATATTCTGTACAAACTGTGAAGTCCACTGAGACAAATGTAACATTTGTGATATTGGGCTATATAAATAAACATTGATTGATTGATTGCATAACTACACCGTAGTTGTCATATGTCAATAAACCTTTGAAAATCTTGAAATCTTGAAAGGGATGTGCAAAATAGCCATTATATACAGTTTTTGATGAACTATTAGAGAATAACGAGTAATGAATATACTTTATAGGGATCTGCAGATAATTTTTTTGTCATCTCAAGCACCAACTATCAAATATCTCGCCTGATTGTTGGCACTTGACAATCACCTTCACTGAATTTTACTCAGGTGTAACTAAAGTCTGATTTAAGGGTTGTTTATATTTCACATCATTAATCAGAATCTGTAAGTATTCAAATAAATGTAGTGGAGTAAAAATACCACGTTAACCTTAAAGAAAGCCCTCAGGATTATAAAAGACCCCCATCACCCCAGCCACAAACTGTTCTGTCTGCTGCCGTCTGGCAGGCGGTACCGCAGCATCCGGACTAAAACCACCAGACTCAGGGACAGTTTCATCCCACAGGCCATAAGACTATTAAACACCTGAATTTTGAAACAACATCCATATTGTCAAATATATCATATTCCAATCACTTGTATATAGACTCTTATTGCACTATTTCACTTTTTACTATTTTACTATTTTACTATTTTTCTTTTTGTATTTACTTGCACTATTTTTTCTGTGTATCTGTTTTATTGTGTTGCACTGTTGGAGGAGCCTGTGTTTGTACACAATTTAAACCAATCAATGTTGTGTAATTAACAAGAATAATCTGGTGTTTTTGAATTGATGAGTAGTGGAGATATCACTGTAAAATCAATCGACAGTAAGGAGAATACTTACTTCCGGCTGTACAATCCTCCGTTATCCAATGGGAATGGACGCTCACATTGCCTTTAAATGCCGCCGACATGGACCGATGCGGTGCTTCCCTGAGCGTCAAATACCGCCGCCGATGGAAATACATTGCAATCAGTTGAAAGCTTTTTGTGTCCGTTTATGAAGCTGAAGGATACTCGGCGCGTCACAACTACACGCCATAGGGGGGCGGACTGGGGGGAAAAAGTGGCTCGGGAATTAATTGACAGACAGGCCCACTTAATGCGCGGCATGTATCAGCCGGCCGACGACGAAAGTATGTTAATTAACATAAAACCCTATGCATTTTATGTTATTTTAGACAATTATTCATATAGTAATCACATTACCTGAGCCCTTGAGTTGCCTAGAGCAAAATAGTTACAGCATATATTTAGTGATTTTAATGTTAACAGATCATTGTTGCAATCACATTTTGACCCAATTTGTCTGACTTGACACATGGAATAAAACATGGGCGTAGGAAGCATCCTCAAGGTGGGTGAGACAATTTAACAGGGGGTGTGAGCAGGTGGTGGACCTCACCTCCTCTAGGGGGGTCCGGGGGCAAGCCCCCCCGGGAAGATTTTTTTTAAAATGTTGAAGTTAAATGCATCAATCTGGTGCACTTTGAGAGCAAAATTAGGGACTAAATCTATGGCAGTCAGTAGGGGCTTGGACTGTGAGCCGTAGGGTCGCCGGTTCAAGTCCCCGACCAGACCTATTTGGAGTGTGGACTTCTACTTAGAGAGGCCCCAGTTCACCTCCTGCCCTGCCGTGGTGCCCTTGAGCAAGGCACCGGACATCCCCCTTCCCCCCTCACTCCCATTGCTCCGCAGGCGCTGTACAATAGCTGCCCACTGCTCCTAGTACTAGACTCCTGGTACTAGGATGGGTTAAAAGCAGAGAACACATTTCACTGTGTGTGCTGTGTGCTCTGCATGTGTGACCATTAAAGAGGGTTTCATCCCTCCCAATTCTTCTTCTTCTTCTTCTTCTTCTTCTTCTTCTTCTTCTTCTTCTTCTTCTTCTTCTTCTCTTCTTCGTCTTCTTCTTCTTCTTCTTCTTCTTCTTCTTCTTCTTCTTCTTCTTCTTCTTCTTCTTCTTCTTCTTCTTCTTCTTCTTCTTCGTCTTCTTCTTCTTCTTCTTCTTCTTCTTCTTTTCTTCTTTCAACACCCATATAAAACAGAACTGTAAACAGATTAACTTTTTCTTTCAACATTTATTTGAACAGCAAGTGGAGGCAAAAGTGACTGCACCCAAAACAATAAACCTGCTAGCTAACTAGCCTAAACTCAGTAACAGAATGTGGGCAACACGTTCTTCTCCACAGCCGCGCGACCTCTGAGTCAGACGTCACTTCCCCCTTTTCTATCCTACGGGTACAGCCGTACAGCCACTCCCCCTAAACCCTGTTGTAACAACATAATAAACTTTTTGGGGATGCAGCTTGGGATGTGAGGACATGGCTTAGAAAGGGCGTGTCGCCTTCTGTCCTGCCAGTGTTGGCAGGACATGAATTAAAATGTCGAACTCGGACTTCATTTTAAGGACATTTCGGCCAGGGGTGTAGAGCTATATTTGTTTAAGCACCGGATTGGCAAAACAGGAGAGTGTGTGCACCAGTCTGCCTTGATCTATGTATTCATGTCTGTGACTCTCACAGTATCTGCTGCCCGCAGCTGTTTTATAGAAGGAAAACCTCCTTCACTTCATGAAATCTCTGCAGCACCAGGAGGCAGCGGGAGGGTTAACTCAACCTCTGAGAAGTGGAGCGTGCAGTGCCTTTCACGCACCGCCTTTCACGCACCGCCTTCACTGTGTTTACCTTCAGAATCATTAGAAAGGCTAAAGAGCGGTGTGGCTGATGTGTTTTAACCACACACACACACACACACACACACACACACACACACACACACACACACACACACACACACACACACACACACACACACACACACACACACACACACACACACACACACACACACACACACACACACACGATTTAAACGCAGACTTTTGTTCCTCCATGTTACATTGTTATTGTTTTACTGAGCGGACCCAAACATTTTTTTCAAACGCTCCCCTTTTTGGTCCATCTGCGCGGTTTTGTGCGCTGTGATGATTCGGCTGTACCTTTAGTAATGAATATTAAATGTTGTGAGGAAATCTTTCCACCAATAATTCCAATAAGTAATCCATAATGTATTCACTTCAGGTTTACGAAAGTAACTGTAATCAGATTACTCGTTTTTCAAATGTAACGCGAGCTGAATACAGTTACTTGATTTTTGTATTCTGATTACGTAACGCCGGTCCATGTATTCCATTACAACCCAACCCTGGCCACACCCCACTGGGCTGGGCTGGGCCGGAACACTTACAAATGTGGGCCGGTAGGATTTAGGTAAGCAAAAAAATAAATAAGGGAGTGGCCAGAACACTTACAAATGTGGGCCGGTAGGATTTAGGCCATTTTTTTTTTTCTAAACTTTTTTTTTTTTGTGGCCCTCCGGCCCACACACAGCACCGGCCCACCGGGGAAACTCCCGGTATTCCCAATGGCCAGTCCGCCCCTGCCATAGGACCCTGACCAAGCGTCGCTCTTGGATGCTTAGGGAGTGAGACTGTGTTGTCAGGACCCACAATCCCTAACCCCCAATTTTGATCCCCTTATACCAATTAAAGCAATGCAAATAAATCATATTTATATATATCAAACACAGCCAGAGTCAAACATTAATATCACAGCATTGACATTACCAGCCAGAGTCAAATATTAATATCACAGCAGTGACATTACCACATCAGCAGAGCTTATATCAACCACAGTGACCAATGTGAAACTATAATTAAACTTAAACAGGGTTTCTATTCAATTTCAAATCCCAATTATCAACTAATGTCAGCCTTTTCCAAGGAAGGGTGTTCTTACCTCACTCTAAGACCAAGCAGATACCTTCAGAAACCACGAGTGTACTGTTCTCGTTTTCAACGTGTGGATATTGAAACTTAACAGCCAGCTAAACTCTCCTCAGCCTCATTCCTCCAAGTAACAGGCAGGTGTTGTATTTGGCAGGGATTTTAATGGTAAGAAGTGTGAAACTGAAACAAAATACATTTCTCCATAAGTACACATAAAACAATGATATGTTCTTAACATTTACAGAATAAATGTACTTTTTACAAGAGCAGGTTATTGCAGGTAAATATGCAATGCAACATTACACAGCATTACGTAACACACTATAACACAGCAACAAGTTCTTACAAAAATAATAATTATCCTTACTGTTAGGATCTGTCTGTGTTGGTGTTTTTCTTGTCTTTTTCTATCTTTGGGTTTCCTGTTTTATTTTGTAAAGTGTTCACCCCCGTTTCCTGCCTGTTTGCTTTCTGTCTGTTTCCCTCCCTGATTACCCGATTGTGTTCACCTGGTGCCTCTGTGTTTTCTCCTCCCTCCTCACCTGTGTCGTGTTTATGTGATTAGTCCTGGGTGTATTTAAGTTCTGGGTTTTCTGTCTCTCTTTGTCGGTTTGTCTTGTGTATTGACGTGGTCTTCGGTCAGTGTCCTGGTCTGTCTGTACGTATTTATAGCCTTGAAATAAAGGTACTATTTTTGTCACTTAATCTGCATTTGGGTCCTGCTTCCTACACACACACCGTAACATTACAACCCGACCAAAATATGGGCCCAGCAGATCCTTTTGAGCAGGAGCTATTGGAGTTTTCCTTTGCTTTGGATGACTGCTCGTATCGATGGTTGGGAGCGTCCAGGGTTCAGCAGCGAGAGGCTGTTCTGGCAGAGGCACGCCGGATTACTATGGAGAAGCCAGGCTTGGTTAAATTCTTATCGGGCAGGATTTTGGATTTTCTCACGGTGTGTTATCCCTTGCCTGACAGCCCCAGGCCTCCCAACTCCCGTTTTGATACCACACGCATCGGTGTGGTCCGTCTGGCGTCAGCCCCTGCTTCTCACCCAGTGTTTGCTACAGTCCAGGAGCCATTCGCTGGTACTCGTCTGGCCTTTGGAGGTCCACGGAGCCTCCAAACGGCTTCTAAAGGAAGGAGTCGCAAGGCCAGGTTGGCAGCACGAGCCCAAAGGGCCATGGTTCCAGACCCAGTTCTGGCCCCAGCAGCCATGGTCCTTGCTCCAGAACCGGTCCCAGCAGCCATGGATTCGGCTTCAGAACCGGACCTTACAGCCATGTTTCCCATGTTTCCGGCTTCAGAACCGGACCTTACAGCCAAGATTCTGGCTTCAATTCCGGCTTCAGAGCCGTCCCATTCAGCCATGTTTCCGGCTCCAGAACTGGACCTTACAGCCATATTTACGGCTCCAGAACCGGACCTTACAGCCATGTTTCCGGCTCCAGAACCGGACCTTACAGCCATGTTTCCGGCTTCAGAACCGGACCTTACAGCCATGATTCTGGCTTCAATTACGGCCCCCGCAGCCATGGTTCCAGACCCAGCTCTGGCCCCAGCTCTGGCCCCAGCTGCCACAGTCCCATCTCAAGTTTCCTCTCGAGTCCCCTCTCCAGTTTCTTCTCAAGTCCCCTCTCCAGTTCCCTCCCGAGTCCCCTCACCAGTTTCCTCAAGTTCCTTCTCAAGTCCCCTCTCCAGTTTCCTCTCAAGTTCCTTCTCGAGTCCCCTCTCGAGTCACCTCTCAAGTCCCCTCTCGAATCACCTCTCGAGTTCCATCTCTAGTCTCTTCTCGAGTCACCTCTCGAGTTCCATCTCTAGTCCCTTCTCAAGTCCCTCCTCTAGTCACATCTCTAGTCCCCTCTCTGGTCCCTTCCCGAGTCCCTCCTCTAGTCCCATCTCTAGTCCCTACTCAAGTCCCTCCTCTAGTAAATTCTCTAGTCCCTCCTCTAGTCCCCTCTCCAGTCCCCTCTCGAGTTCCCTCCTCTAGTCCCTCCTCTAGTCCCTCCTCTAGTCCCTCCTCTAGTCCCTCTTCGAGTCCCCTCTCTAGTTCCCCTCTCGAGTTCCCTTCTCTAGTCCTTTCCCTAGTCCCTCCTCAGGTCACTTCTCTAGTCCCATCTCCAGTTCCCTCTCGAGTTCCCTCTCGAGTCCCCTCTCCAGTTCCCTCTCGAGTTCCCTCCTCTAGTCCCTCCTTTAGTCCCCTCTCTAGTCCCTCCTCTAGTCCCCTCTCTAGTCCCTCTTCGAGTCCTCTCTCTAGTTCCCCTCTCGAGTTCCCTTCTCTAGTCCCTCCTCTAGTCTCTCCTCTAGTCCCCTCTCTAGTTCCCCTCTCGAGTCACGTCTCAAGTCCCTACCCAATGTCCTGGTCCGTTGGAGGTTCCGCTGGGGGTCCTGCCAACTCCATGTCCTGTCCCGTTGGAGGTCCCGTCGACTACTCCTCTGCCGGGGGTCCTACCAATCGTATGTCTGTCCCGTTGGAGGTCCCGCCGTCTACTCTCCTGCCGGGGGTCCTGCCAGCTCCTTGTCCTGTCTCGTTGGAGGTCCCGCCGACTACTCTCCTGCCGGGGGTCCTGCCAGCTCCTTGTCCTGTCTCGTTGGAGGTCCCGCCGACTACTCTCCTGCCGGGGGTCCTGCCAACCCTTTGTCCTGTCCCGTTGGAGGTCCCGCCTACTACTCTCCTGCCGGGGGTCCTGCCAGCTCCTTGTCCTGTCTCGTTGGAGGTCCCGCCGACTACTCTCCTGCCGGGGGTCCTGCCAACCCTTTGTCCTGTGCCGTTGGAGGCCCCGCCGACTACTCTCCTGCCGGGGGTCCTGCCAACCCTTTGTCCTGTCCCCTTGCAGGTCCCGCCGTCTACTCTCCTGCCGGGGGTCCTGCCAGCTCCTTGTCCCGTCTCGTTGGAGGTCCCACCGACTACTCTCCTGCCGGGGGTCCTGCCAACCCTTTGTCCTGTCTCGTTGGAGGTCCCGCCGTCTACTCTCCTGCCGGGGGTCCTGCCAGCTCCTTGTCCTGTCTCGTTGGAGGTCCCACCGACTACTCTCCTGCCTGGGGTCCTGCCAACCCTTTGTCCGGTGCTGTTGGAGGTCCCGCCGACTACTCTCCTGCCGGGGGTCCTGCCAACCCTTTGTCCTGTCTCGTTGGAGGTCCCGCCGTCTACTCTCCTGCCGGGGGTCCTGCCAATCCTATGTCCTGTGCCGTTGGAGGCCCCGCCGACTGCTCTCCTGCCGGGGATCCTGCAAATCCCGTGTCATGGTCCTCTTCCGTGGGGGATTCTGCCGAGGCCTGTCCCACCAGCTCCGACACCGGGTCCTGCCCGGCCTCCGGCACTGTCCCGTCAGCGCCTTCCTGCCCGGCCTCCGGAGCTGTCTGGTCTTCGCCCTCGAGCCCGGCCCCCTGAGAGCCACGGTCTTCGCCCTCAAGCCCGGCCGCCTGAGAGCCGCGGTCTTCACCCTCGAGCCCGGCCCCCTGAGAGCCGCGGTCTTCACCCTCAAGCCCGGCCGCCTGAGAGCCGCGGTCTTCACCCTCGAGCCCGGCCCCCTGAGTGCCGCGGTCCTCGCCCTCGGGCCCGGTCCCCTGACTCTTCCTGCCGTTGCCTTTGCCCTCGGGCCCGGCCCCCTGACTCTTCCTGCCGCTGCCTTCGCCCCTCCATGGTCCCCACCTTGGACTCTGTCTTGCCCCCGGGCCGTCCGCCCGAGTCCCCCTTTTTGGACTCTGCCTTGCCCCCGGGCCGTCCGCCCGAGACCCCTTCCTGGTCCTCTGCCTTGCCCCCGGGCCGTCCGCCCGACTTCCCCTTTTTGGACTCTGCCTTGCCCCCGGGCCGTCCGCCCGAGACCCCTTTCTGGTCCTCTGCCGTGCCTCTGGGCGGTCAGTTCAGTCCCGTCCTCCTGACCCCCTCCACCCACCCTGGTGGCTTAGTGATGCGTCCCTCCTCCGGACCCCCTCCATCCACCCTGCTTGAGGTTTTGGACTTTTTTTTGTTTTGGGACGACTGGGATCCGTCCCTTGAGGGGGGGGGTACGGTTAGGATCTGTCTGTGTTGGTGTTTTTCTTGTCTTTTTCTATCTTTGGGTTTCCTGTTTTATTTTGTAAAGTGTTCACCCCCGTTTCCTGCCTGTTTGCTTTCTGTCTGTTTCCCTCCCTGATTACCCGATTGTGTTCACCTGGTGCCTCTGTGTTTTCTCCTCCCTCCTCACCTGTCTCGTGTTTATGTGATTAGTCCTGGGTGTATTTAAGTTCTGGGTTTTCTGTCTCTCTTTGTCGGGTTGTCTTGTGTATTGACGTGGTCTTCGGTGAGTGTCCTGTTCTGTCTGTACGTATTTATAGCCTTGAAATAAAGGTACTATTTTTGTCACTTAATCTGGATTTGGGTCCTGCTTCCTACACACACCGTAACACTTACTACAAAAATATATTACTACAAATAATATCAATCACTTGTAGCTAAGATAATAATTAGTAACTTAACTTACTGATAATGCCACGTTTCGGGCTTAGAACGAAGGATGGATGGGGATTCTGCAGCTAGTGCTCCCATTACATGCTTATTGCATTAGTGTCCATGTGTAAAAGGACTTCCTGGAACTTAAGGAAGTGGTCATAGCCACAAAGGAACTGCCATCTCTTTCTAAGAAGATTTCAAAATAAAAGCTGCCTTCTAACTGCTAATACATTCTTATTTGTGTTCCATGACACTCCCCGTCTGGCGTCATTAATGATGCCACATCCTCTCTTCTCTTTCCTGTTACTCCTCAGAAGCCAGGATAAGCACAAGGTCCGAGATAGGCCTTGTATATGTATTTTTAGGTTGGTGAGAAGACACTTTTACTTCCACTTTCCTTACTACTCCATCCGATCTCTGAAGGGCTTTTGTTATCCGTCCCATGGGCCATTCACTCCGACGTGCCTGCTTGTCTTTCAACATCACTATGTCCCCTTCTTTTAGATTTGGTTACTTGCAGTGCCATTTCTGCCTCGTCTGAAGTGTACTTAAATACTCTTTCCGCCATCTCGTCCAGAAAATGTCTGCCAAGACTTGAACTCGCTTCCACTGATGTCTGAACAAGTTAGTTTCAGAGAACTCCCCTGAAGGAACCGCAGGTATGCCAATCTTTTGTGTTAAAAGCATTGACGGGGTTAAGATCAGTGGAGCTTCAGGGTCTGAGGACACCGGTATCAGTGGCCTGGAGTTGATAATAGCTGTTACTTCGGCCATTAATATACATAAGACCTCATGAGAGAGCTTGGACTTCCCTTGTTGAAGTAGCATTGAATCCAGGATGCGCCTAGCCACCCCTATCATGCACTCCCAAGCGCCTCCCATGTTGGATGCATGTGGTGGGTTGAAAACCCAGGTGCATTTTTGAGTCAGGAGATAGTTTTCAATTGTGGTTTCCCCAGGACTGTTAGGTAGAACAACTCTTTTGATGCACCGACGAAGTTTGTGCCACAATCTGACCGTAGCTGCTTTGATGGTCCTCTAATGGAGACAAATCTACGTAGTGCGTTTATCATGCTTGAAGCAGTCATTGACTCAAGTATCTCGATGTGGATAGCTCTTGTGGACATACAAGTGAACAGTACTGCCCATCTCTTGCTATTGGCACTGCCGCCTCTTGTTCTCCGGGAGACAACTTCCCAAGGTCCAAAGACATCCAGCCCCACGAAAGAGAATGGTGGTTCTTGTTGTAGGCGCTCTGCAGGCAAGTCTGACATATGTTGTTGTTCCAGTCTCCCACGTAGCTTCCTGCAGATTACACATTTATGGATCAAGCTGTTGATGTTTTTCTTTGCTCCCACTATCCATAATACACTTGAACGGATAGCTCCTTCTGTGAAATGCCTCCCTTGATGTCTCACATTTTCATGATGATGGCTGATGAGCAACCTACCAATATGATGATTTCCTGGGATAAGGAGAGGATGGATCTCATCTATTCCTAAATTAGAATGGATTATTCGACCTCCTACTCGTAGATGCCCTTCCTCATCAATCATTGGATGAAGCTTCTGTAGGGGACTGTTTGAAGGAAGAGCCTGCCCTTTCCGAATACATTTAATCTCCTCAGAATACACTTCATTCTGGACACTTTTAATGATTATATGCTCTGCTTTTTTGATCTCAGCAATAGTGGGACCTGTTGGGCAGATATGCCATCCCCTGCAGCTGGGGTTGTCTGATTGTTTGCTGAAACCTTGTGCAATGTGACAGAGATGAGCTGTGCTCTTCGTTAGAGAACACCAAGATGAGAACCGTTCAAAACGTTTTGTGCCAAGCTCCTTTACTGAGACTTTGGTGGAACAAGCCGTAACTATTGGACGGATCTCTACATCTGAATCTGGATCGACCACTTCGAACTGAGGATTGTTGTCGGATGTAGAGTTCTCAGGCTCCAGGAGAAACAATGGTCCAGACAGCCAGTTGACACTTTGCAGTTGACCTGCAGAAACAGACCGTGTCCCATGATCTGCAGGATTGTTGTCAGTGGCAACATACTTCCACTGACTTGGGCAAGTTGACTGTCTTATACGTTGCACCCTGTTGTGCACATACACATAGAACCTTCGTGAGTCATTGCAGATATATCCTAAGACAACTTTGCTATCAGTATAGAATGTCACTTTGTCCAGCTTCTGCCCTATTTCTTCTTTGACAAACTCTGCAACCTCTACTGCCAGTACTGCTGCACAGAGTTCTAGTCTGGGAATAGTTGGTTCTGATGAAGGTGCAAGTTTGGCCTTGCCGAGGACAAAACCAACCTCAATGTGACCTTCTTCATCTGTCACCTTCAAGTAAGCGACTGCGGCAATTGCTTTGCATGAGGCATCTGAAAATACGCAAAGTTCGGTTGTTTTGGCCTTTGAAAGAGGGAATGAAGCATAAGTTCGAGGCACATCCAACATTTTCAGCTCCTGTAGCAAGTCCTGCCATCTCCTCCATGCTGTGTACTTACTTTCAGGGAGGGGTGTATCCCACTCTGTGTTTTCAGATGTTAGCTCTCTTAGGATAAGTCTTCCCTGTATTGTTACCGGAGCAAGAAGTCCAAGGGGTCAAACAAACTGTTTATTGTGGAAAGTACACCACGGCTAAAGGGCTTCTGGCATTTTGGAACTTGAAATGTTAATGTGTCCGACTTTATATTCCAGCTCACTCCAAGGCTGCGCTGAACTGGTAGGTCATCAACCGAAAGATCTAGGTGCTTGATGTCTTTGGCTCGATCCTCCGTGGGGAAGGCATTCATGACATCCGCACTATTAGATGCAATCTTGTGAAGCTTTATATTGGATTGTGCCAACACGGCTTGAGTCTTTTGCAGTATGTCAATGGCTTCTTCTTTTGTGGGGAAAGACCTCAGGGCATCATCTACATAGAAGTATCTTTCTACGAAATGACGAATGTCGCTTCCGAAGTCTTTCTCTCCCTCTTGTGCTGCCTTTCTCAGCCCATAAGTAGCAACTGATGGGGAAGGGCTGTTTCCAAATACATGGACCCTCATGCAATACTCCACCACTTCATTATCGAGGTTGTTGTCACGATACCACAAGAACCGCAATAAATCTCTGTTGTCCTCCTGTACAATGAAGCAATAAAACATCTGCTGTATATCAGCGGTGACAGCGACCGGGTCTTTTTTGAACCTCAGGAGGACCCCCAACAGCCCATTATTGTGATCAGGCCCAGAGAGCAGCACATCGTTAAGAGACACTCCCTCAAACTGCGCACTGGAGTCAAAAACTACCCCAATCTGTTCAGGTTTCTGAGGATGGTACACGCCAAAGGTGGGGAGATATCAACATTCCTTGTCTGCTTCCAGTGGTGGCGCCAATTCAGCGTGCTTGTTATCCAGGATTGTTTGCATGAATTCGGTATAGTGGCTCTTCATAGTGGGTTTCTTTTCCAAGGTACGTCGCAGAGACATGAGACGTTGGTGAGCTGCCTGTGTGTTATTCGGAAGACGTCTTCTTGGCTCACGAAAGGGCAAAGGAGCCACCCAACTGTGTGAAGTATCCTTGACAAATCCCGTTTCCATTATCTGTAGGAAAGCCAGATCTTCAATTGAAGGTGCAAGGTGATTGTCGTTCTCAGTTCTTTGGAAGACTGTCTGGCCGAAACGTTCCTCTGCTTCACGATTCTTTGGTTTTAGCATATGAGACCAGTCTGGAGTGACCTGTGGGCAGCCCAGGTTGAAGTTCTCCTTGACTCTGACTCTCACAGGATGTCAAATGGCTTGGCTGACCTCTTTTTTCTTGTGTGCACCACCAAGGCACACATCACCTACAATGACCCATCCAAGATCCAGTTGTTGTGCATACGGAGCATCATAAGGACCATTAAACTGTTTCCGGACTTTGTGGACTCGTAGAATGTCCCGTCCCAGGAGTAACAGGATATCTGCATTGTCATCAAGTGCCGGTAGTTCGTTAGCTATGGCCCGCATGTGGCTGTGGTGATATGCGGCTTCAGGAGTAGGGATTTATTCTCTATTGTTCGGCACCTGATTGCACTCTATAAGGGATGCTTGTCTTTCTGTCGAGTGACTCCACAATGAACCCTTGAGCTCTTTTACCGGATACATCAACAACCCTTGCGCAGGTTCTTAAGACATATGGTGCTGGCATTCCTTGAACGTTAAACACATCAAAGAATTCCGTCCTGGCTAATGAGACATTACTTTGGTCATCCAAAATGGCATACATTCTCTTACTTTCTTCAAGACGATCACATGGGTATACATTTACCAGACATATCTTAGAACATGACTTTCCACTGAAACTGTCTCCACAGACTTGTGTACACATTGGTTGTGCGGCTTGGTTAGATACGTGCGCAAAGGAAGTTACCTGCTCCCCGCCATGTTCTTTATAGGGACCTGATGGCTTTGGTAGGTGTGGAGCACAACCTGGATGAAGTGCTGTTAAATGTCTCTCACTTTCACACTCTGCACATTTTACCACTATTTCGCAGTTCTTGGCCTGATGAGAAGTTGAGGCACAACAGCGAAAACATATGCCCTTTTCTTTGAGTAATTTCTTCCTATCCTCAAGAAGCATGGCTCTGAAACTCTTGCATTTCCCAAGTGCGTGAGGTTTCTTGTGTATGGGGCATATTTTTCCAGGATCTTCTGATGATATCTCTGCATTGTTGGCAGTTTCGATGGACACACTGGTTGTATGCACTGTGACAGGGTATTTGCTGATGGGCTTTCCTACTGGTCTTTCCTTTATCAAAGGTGTAGTAGAGACTGTGGTATTGAAGCTGGGGTCGTTCCTAGCATTGGCCTCACGTTGTATGAACTGAGAAAAAATGGAAAAAGGTGGAAAGGCTACTCCATGTTCTTCTTTGTATCTGGAACCTACATACATCCACTTTTCCTGCAGATGAAAGGGCAGCTTGTCTACAATAGGACCCACACCTCTTGCTGTGTCCAATAATGTCAAGCCAGGTAGGTATCCATCCTCTTTGACTGCTTCTAGTTCAAAGAGCAGGTCACCAAGCTCACGGAGCTTGTGGTTCTCTTTATTAGAACTCCTTGGAAAGTTTTCTATTTTAGAAAACAGAGCACTCTCTATGGCTTCAGGTGAGCCGTAACTTTCCTCCAGCCTTGACCAAATCATTTTGAGGCCGACCAATGGGTGTCTGACATTGACTGATTTGAGTCGACGTGCTTGTTTGCGTGACTCTGGCCCCAACCATTTTATGAGTAAGTCAATTTGTTCATGAGCAGAAAGATCCAGACCCTTCACAGAGCTGTTGAACGTTGACTTCCACCCGAGGTAATTTTCCGGCTGATCATCAAATGTTGTTAATCCACCTAGCACTAGCTGGCTTTTGGCTAGAAATCTGGCAAGTTCTGACATTTATTTTCTTTGATCTGGGTAATAATGAGAATATGAGCGGTTTTGATTGAGAGCTTGTTCATTATCATGAAATGGTGTGACAGTCTGATGCTGGTCTCTATAAAAACTCTCCTGATGTTGGTCCTGGTGGTGTAATTTAGAATGCTGTTGGATGCTTTGCTGTAAGCCAAGATGCTCTCTGCTGAAAGGGTTTGCGTCAGGATGCTCATGATGAACCTGATACGGGCTGAACTTATGCTCTCGAGAACCTGTGTCAGACTGTAGCCCCATATGACGTGAGTCAGACTGTAGTCCCTGTTGACGTGAATCAGACTGCTGCTGTAGAAGACGTGAGTCAGACTGTAGTCCCTGTTGACGTGGGTCAGACTGTTGCTCTAGACGACGTGAGTCAGACTCATGCTTGACTGTTGGGTTCACATATATAGTTGTGTGGTTAGCTATATATTCGCTGACTTTCTGATGTGAACTTATCTGAGAAGTCAAGGACTCTATCTCTTCCACACTACTTCGGGAGCCTAACTCAGTAGCAGCAGCTTCCATGACCAGTGCTTTAGCGAGTGCTGACTCTGCTTCTTTCTCATGCTGAAGAGCATCCAATTCCGCTTCGATACGAGCTTTCTCAATTTTTATTTCCATTTCTCGTTGTGAAAAGGCTGCCCTAGCCTGAGCTGCATTAGCTTCCGCACGTGCCTTAGTAGCTGCCATGCAACACTTGTTGCTGTTGAAGAGCGTGAGGATTTAGCAATGCGGGCGGATTTACTACTGTGGGATACATGAGAACGTGTTTTAAGACTTTCCTTGTCCGATGTTGATTTCAACTTATCCTCCATGATGTTGAATTACAATAACTTGTTGAAAGCAGTATGTGTCTGGGCTGTATGCCCTGGGATATGCAGCAAGCAGAGCATCATACACACATAAATCCACATCTAGATCCAAAATGTAGGTATCATTTCACTGTACTGTTCTCGTTTTCAACGTGTGGATATTGAAACTTAACAGCCAGCTAAACTCTCCTCAGCATCATTCCTCCAAGTAACAGGCAGGTGTTGTATTTGGCAGGGATTTTATTAGTAAGAAGTGTGAAACTGAAACAAAATACATTTCTCCATAAGTACACATAAAACAATGATATGTTCTTAACATTTACAGAATAAATATACTTTTTACAAGAACAGGTTATTGCAGGTAAATATGCAATGCAACATTACACAGCATTACGTAACACACTATAACACAGCAACAAGTTCTTACAAAAATAATAATTATCCTTACTACAAAAATATATTACCACAAATAATATCAAACACTTGTAGCTAAGATAATAATTAGTAACTTGACTTACTGATAATGCCACGTTTTGGGCTTAGAACGAAGGATGGATGGGGATTCTGCAGCGAGTGCTCCCATTACATGCTTATTGCATTAGTGTCCATGTGTAAAAGGACTTCCTGGAACTTAAGGAAGTGGTCATAGCCACAAAGGAAGTGCCATCTCTTTCAAAGTACATTTCAAAATAAAAGCTGCCTTCTAACTGCTAATACATTCCTATTTGTGTTCCATGACAACGAGAGAGACCAGGAGTTGGGTCGAAGTGTACAAAGTACAAACCGGTTTTATTAAGGTTTTAACAAAAATAGAGGATTACAAGAATCCTAAAAAATGACAGACACAAGGTCAAAATACAAAAGCAACAGGTTCACAAGTCAAATGTCCCAAAGCCATCTAAAAGAGCCCAAGCCCAGGCCCAGGTCCCAAGACTCGGAATCTAGCCTCAGAAAAGTTCTCCAGCCTCAAAAAGCCCCCCTTTCTCTTCACACATAATATTTTATAGTCTCTTCCCTACTCCCACTTGGCTATTATGCACAAAGACACATATATTATCATAAGTCTTAAACAGAGAGACAATAACTTATCAACACTTATGTTTCCAGCCATGCAGCTCCTCCGACAGCCTTCAAAGGGAAAACTGAACCATTGTCCAAAATCGGAGTAACATGACTCCTTCTGATGTAAGCTAGCTAGCTAACGTAGCTAACCTAGTCATTTCAGATATACTGACAAACACTTACAGTCATAGGCTCATGTTTGGGAAGGCTAAACTACTTTGTCTATCGTTTTTCATTACATTACATGTTACTTGTTAGAGGCTTTTATCCAAAGAGACATACAGTACATACTCAATACTGTGTGCAATCCCCACAGGAGCAATTTGGGGTGAAATGTCTTACCCAGGGACACAACGACATGCTGACTGCAGTGGGGTTTGAACCTGTGCTCCCCTGATCCGAACATCAATGCACTAATCCACTGCGACTTTTCCAACCCAGTTTAGATTTAACCACGCCTACTTACGCATTACGCAAGCATCAAAGTCATTGACGTCATCTTCGGCAGCCGGTGTAGCAACCATGGATGTAGGTAGCAACTCGCAAGCATTGCAGCGAAACGTTATAGCTCGGCTCCCGGCACTGCCCTGCTTACTAGTTGTTACCTTATCTTGGCGGGTGTTCGTCGTGGCATCGGGATTACTGGTTGTTTTAAAGGGGAGCTATCATGCAAAATGCACTTTTTGATGTCTTTAATACATAAATATGTGTCCCCGGTGTGTCAGGGAACTCACGCAGCGTCAGAAAATAAAACCCTCCCTCTTTTCCTCCGTACCCAAATCTGTAAAAACAGGGGTACAACGGAGCTGATCCAGATTTGCGTCCGATATGACGTCATATCGGCAATGCAGACCCACGGCCCTATCAGAAAGATGCTATCAGAAACAATGCCCGACTGTTTTGGACGTAATATGGTCTGTGTTTACATTAGCATCGCTAACACTCAGAGCTAACCTGTACTGGAGAGCATGTGTGTGAAGAAGCAGGAAATAGAAAGGAACTCACCTTGTGGTATAACCGGCAAGAGAGAAAGCCTTTGAGCTCCAAACTGTTTCAGAGAGAATCCTTGATAATCCATGATATGGCGTTTCATCACCGCAGTATCTGCCGGTAGAATCTCCCGCATGAGCCGGCATAAACTCCGCCCCTCTTCTTTCTTTCTTTTTAAGGCTTTATACCCAAAATCAGCACTTTTGAAACCGGAAGTGAAATAGAGGGATATGAGGCATGGCTAGAATGGGTGATCTGTTTGGTATTTTGAGCAAAACACTTCATAGACATGTTTGTTATTTTTATATATCTGAGACCTGTGCTATTGCCTAAAAATAGCATGATAGGTGACCTTTAAACCCTCCTATTGTCTTAGTCCCCCCCCCCCTTACTTTGGTGTTCGCGGTCAAATTTGACCGGTCCTGTTTTAACTGCTATTACATTAACAGAAAAAACCCATTAATCATCACCAAATTTCATTGAACATCCTTTCAAATTGTAAATATTGTATCAGACTACTAGTATACATGAACAACTACAGTAAATATACAAAGAATAGACACTGAACATGTATTGCGTGTGATCCATGTGGGGGGATGGGCACATAAGAGTGGGAAATGTGTCAAATTGTTCTGTGTGTGTTTGCGAGTGCCAGGTGTGAATCACATGGGGGGATTGGGCACATAAGGGGGGGTGAACACATCTAGAGTATGTGTGTGTGTGTGTCTGTTTTATCTGATCCGGATGGTTACTAATTCCTTTTCTTTATTGCGGTCATTCCTGACCGGGAACACCATGGGTGTTACAAAGTTGACTAAATCATCCAAAATTCAATGAAAGTGGTGGTCAACAATTTTATATGTTCAAATGTCTACTGTGAAGGATATCATAAAGCCTTAATGCAATCGAATGTAAAACAAAAAAGTTATGATTGATGAAAGTAGTAAATCGGTCAGATTTGACCCGAAGACAACAGGAGGGTTAATGTTTGCCTTGAAAAATGTCCGTATAGCTAGCTAGCTAACTAGCTAAGTTTGTACTTGCTCCTTTGTCATTGGCGGGCTTTGCTGTCGGATCGTGATGTGATTGGCCACAGAGGGGCTTGTCTCTGTGGCCAATCACACCAAGATCACAAGCCGCTTGACACAAACATGCTTGCGCAGGCACTTGCACGCCATCAGGTAGCTGCATAGCAGCGCTAATGTCAAAGACACATACATTATATTTACATTTTACCAGGATGCAGTGACAAAAATATTTTGGGAAGGCTTAGCCTACAGTACCCACCGCCCATGCTTACAGTTATGAGACAGACTAACTCTGCAACAGAGACAGTTGTCTCTTATGCTACAGAAGTGCATCAATATTTGGTACATAGGAAGAGCGTGTATGTACACGAATACATGTTTACTTTTACACTTTGCAAAGTCATCTAGTGGGCTAGATTGGAGCCTTTGTCAGGCTGGTTCTGGGCCCCCAGCCATATGTATGAAACCCCTGATGTATTGGAATGAGGGCACGTGTCTTTAAATGAGTGTGTGAGCAGCAAACACACACTTCTGCCTCCTCTCTCTAATCTGCCTCAAGCTGTATGACAGGGATCAGGACCAGAAGCAGAGCATTCATCCAGCAGCAGGTGGCTACAACATTAGTACAAGCCTGACATATTAACAACACACTCATATTCTCTGATTCTACAATTGTATTAATACAGTGCATATCGGTTTGAGTTATAACGTTGCTCATCATCACATCCATTTCTCTATTTGGGGGTGCATGTTTATGGGAGTGTTAGAATGATGGACAGTCGCCCCAACAACATCACATAACAGTGTTGGGTTTCAAAGGCTCTGTCGGCATGCCGGACTCTTATCTGGGCGTCCCTTTGAAGACCATTTCTAGAGAGCTGGATATCAAAACAATACCAGGTAAATATAGAGGTGGTAAAGGCAGTATGAGAGACCAGCAAGTTCCTGTTTGTATCACAGTTTGATACTGAGGACTTTGGGAGAAAGATCTACTATTTTATTTTTGCTGTCAAAAATATCACGTTAGATAGAATGGGAGGGATGAAACCCTCTTTAATGGTCACACACGCAGAGCACACTGCACACACAGTGAAATGTTGCCTCTGAATTGAACCCATCCTAGTGCTAGGAGCAGTGGGCAGCTATTGTACAGCACCCGGGGAGCAATGGAAGTGAGGGGGGAAGGGGGATGTCCAGGTCGGAGGCTATACTTGTGGCCCCACGCAAAGTTGTTTCATGAGGCCCCGCGGGTCTGTGTCACTCAACTGTGGCGTCCATAATTGCGGCGTATTTGTGCATAAGATGAGGCCCCCTCCGCAAGATGAGGCCCCCACTCCAAGGTGAGGCCCCACGCAGTCTGCGTGATCTGCGTGTAGGGAGGAGCGGGCCGGACAGCGTCCAACTTTGTGCAAATGTTGTTGTTTTTATTTAGCTAGGGCTTAAAGGGAAGCTGTTTGGAGTTCCCAGAAAGGTTACTTCTTTTGGAGGCCTCTGCAAATTCTGAGGCCACTTGGCCCCCTCTTTTGGATGTTGTCAATTGTAGATCTGGTCCAAGAATCTTACATTTTAGTTTATTTGATGGTGGTTGCAAATAAAATAAAATGGTAGATTTACATTTGCACAAAGGTCATTGTCATAGCATCCGAGCTGTAATGCAACGAGCAATCCTGTCACTGACTCTGAGCGGACTGAACAAAGCCTCTGCAACAAGTAAAGCTGTCCGTCCATTAATTAATGACATACATTTTTTTGCTTTGCGTGGGGCCACAAGTATAGTGGTTATAATGGTGGTTAAATGAGGTACATTTAATGTTAACACATATAGCTAAATAGTTTGATAGTCAGGCCTGCACTAAGTAAGTTGTCATTACAAAGGAAAGCTCACATAGTGGCAACCTTGCATTTAAAGTGTCACAATATAGCAAATTATACCTAATGACAGAAGCACATGCAGTAATTGTATGTTCATGACAGATAATATAAATAGTTTGATATACCTTGGAGTGACTGTGGGGGTGCGGTCGTCTTTCAATCAGAAAGTCGTGGGTTTGATCCCAGCCCCCGTGCAGTCAACATGTCGATGTCTTGGGCAAGTTGCTCCCGACGGTGTGTCAGTGTGTTGTATGAATGTTAGCTTACTTGAGTAAAAAGGGGCACATTGCTGTGTGTGAATGAGGTGTGAATTGATGAATGATGACTTTAAGTATGTAAAGCTCTTTGAGGGGCCGTAAAGACTGGATAGGTGCTATAAGTACAGTCCATTTACCAGTCCATGATTTACCTGTGAGCATTTTTTATTATGCTCAGAACATATGAAATAATTCCGACACTATACACCTCAGTGTTAAACACACCGCTTCACACAATCGTTTAACTGCTTATAGTTCCTTATACTGAGTTTACCTATTTTTTAAATGAAATGAAAGTAGACTATAAAATGAACTAAGACAAAGTATTACGGTTTTAGCCAGTTGTAGTTTGTCAAATGTCAAATGAGTGTAAATGTGGTAGCCAGTGTCAGTTTCTTGAAACCCCCTGAATGTATTTTTCAATTGCTATTTTAAACATTTGGTGTCTAGAAGTACTTCCTAAAAATACAAGTTGTGATGTGTTTCAGCCTGTTTTAAATACAGAGGAGTTTAACTTATTCTAATTTGATACTAGAGCCTCTATATCTACACATGTAACACTGAAGGCCCTATCATCTGTTAACAGGGTTAATGTCATTTAGGGGCGATCAATCCAATTAGAATCTTGGTCTCAATCTGCGTCAGACAGAATTGAATCAGTTTTGAGACGTGTTAGATGAAAGAATGTGCAATGAAAAGCCTAAATTGTATAACAGCATTGTTTTATTTAATCAGTAAATAAGGTTAGGAGCTGTCTCTACAGCACAACAGCAGGGTTGGATTTCCTGCCTTCATTAAAAACCACGTATATGACAACTCACTGGGATGACTGGAAACATGCCACTGTAAGTTAAGTGCATTCACACAGCATTGTTATGTTAAAGGTGGGGTAGGTAAGAATGGAGAAACCAGCTTGAGTGCACTAGAATTTGAAAGTATGCAGCCGAAAAAAAGACTTCCTTCCAGAGCCCCTCCTCCAACACACACGAACGCGCACATGACCAATGAGGGCACGAGATAAGTTTGTGCACAGATGGAAGGCTGACAGGCAGGTAGGCCATCCAGTTACTTTAGCCGGGCCGGCTCAGATGATTGGTCGTGCTTTTTACAGTACTACGGCTTCCACAGATGACATTTTTTAATGTATTTTTTGTCAAAGCATTTAATATATTCATTGCTATCGGGATGTTAAGAGCATTCCACCGAATATAACAAAAAGTGTTACTGAAGTAAATTACCTACACCACCTTTAAGTGGAATGATGACTTTCACATAACTTGCTGGACACAAACAAAGGTTCAACCACATCACAGCACCCTGACAATCTAGGATATTAACGAAATGCTTGGCACAGATCAAAACAGAAAACAAGTCTGACATGAAGTGGGCTTCCGCCTGGAGCAATCTAAGCCGCCTGTCCTCAGGCTGATCATGTTCCACTCTCTCCACGGCTGTGATGAAGTACCGGTATTGAGGTTTGCATAACGCGGAACAACACGTCATATGCTGCAATCCACACGCTTAAACCACAGCTTTAGAAACGCTGACCCTTTGCTGCTCTAAATTCTGTCCCTCTGCCTCAGTGTGGTTGCTAGGGGCCTTAGCTCTTGATTTATGGATACAGCTGTGTGTTGGTGATAAAGACACCTGTCCCTTCCTCCATCAGCACTTCCTTCCCACAGTGAAGAGCCCCCTGCTAACCTGGGCTGGAATGCACCATGGGGTCAAGGGGGTGCAGTTCCACTGGCAGTGTGGAGCCCTGCAAGCAAAAAGTAAGATAACAGCTATTTGTTTCAAACGTTATCAACATTTCCTTATATGTTTCCTTATATATATGTTTTTCAACATATATGCACTCCATATTATTTCTGTTCTGCGGCGCAATTAAGCGCGCTAGAGTTTTGCCGCTGCGAGGCTCCGACGCAGTTCACGCGCGTGCTCCACTAGCCCCAGTATATATTATGCAATATGTCATTGTTTAACTACTCGCATATTGTAAAGACTGGGCATTTTCTACAGGTCCAATAACTCTTGAAGTTTTGAACTTTAAAATCAGGAAATAAAAATAATTAGCGAGATTGATCTTATTTGCAGAAAAAGCATCATAATTGATTTAACTTCACCCTTGTAATTGCCACTTTGAGTTGTCAATCTGGATCACATTTAGGGTTATTTGCCTCATTTTGTGTGTTCCTCCTTGTTCTGAAATGACTCCAGCAGACAAAAGGGCTTTTGAAATCCTGCGCGCTACTAAGAAAACAGCTCAGTGGTCACAGATGTTAAAGAGTTTGTGGATGAACGCAAGCAGATTACTAATTTCTGCCACTGTATTTAAGAGAACTGCAGAAAATAATAGAGATTTTTTACGGACTCTCCTTACGTTTTTGTCATCCTGCTGAACTGACCTTTGTAGCAGCTTCAGCCACGAGCATCCAAAACCCTCCTCAACCTCTGAAGTAAAGCATATCATGTCACTCAGGAGAAGTGGGGAGGGCATGAAATCTAAGAGTGGAAACAGTCTGGGAGTTGACCTGAGAAAACTCTCTCTGCTGCAACCTTTTTCTTTATACTGTCCCTCCACTCCCAAGTGTCCAAAAGTGACCCGCTGCTGATCTCCAGCCCGCTCCATCATGTACCAACACTCTAATTATTACTGTAGATTTTTCAAGGAATGTTTTCCTGTTCAAATACTCACTTTTCTTTTTAAAATGAAATATGATCTGAGTTTTGATGGCGACGAAAGAGGGAGATGAAAGTTGGAAGCAGCCATGGTTAAGCTCAGAGGTAAACTAGCCTTTCACATCCTGAGAGCGTTGGCATCCGTTCTCAAGGATGATCCGTCTCCGAGCTCTGCGTCAGCTGATTTAAACAGGGTCAGGTAACCTCCCCTGTATTTATTTTGTGCACCAAATATTTAAGATTTATTTTTCAAAAGGAAGGTGGAAGAAATAAAATAACAAGTCAAAGTAAAAAAGCAATTATGAGTAAGTACTCAGTATTACCTGTACATTGTACTTATCCTATCTAACGCAACAGTTCTCCATTCATAAAGAATGACTCTTGGGAGTGTGCACTAAATAGATAGAAAGATACTTTATTGATCCCATATTGGAACCTTATTTTGTTACAGCATTCATATAATGTAAAAGGTGGAATAAGTATAAACATTATAAAATAAAAAAACTAAACAGCAAATGTAAACATATCTACAGTAGAAAATAAATGTTTCACAAATAAAGTGATATTAAAGACCAAAATACTGCAGCAGAAATATAGACTTATACTACAGGAGTAGAGACGTATATACATATAGTATATACACATTACAGCTGTGCATGCGGTAGCTTTTGTGCAAATTGTTGGGGATTACAGAGAGGGAGAAACTAAAACTATGGAGACATAACAATATGATATACATATAGATTATTATAGCTGTAGCATGTCACTGTTGTAGCAGGCTCATTTGATTTTAAAATACCCCTCTTGACATGTTGAAGAGTGAAGACATATGCAAATCATTGATTTGCTGTGAAATAGTTGAGTTTTACATTCAGCTTTAAAGAAACTACTGTGGCTGTAAGGTGAGTATGGGAAGCACAGAGGGATAAATGAAGCCCAGGCTCCAGATCTGTGGAGATATTTAGCTGGAGTACTGGTTGTAAAGTAGTCCCAGAGGATCCGGTACACTGACCCGCCCCCCCCATGCAGGACACAGTCCACTGACAGCAGAGTGTTGAAGCCCCCAGTACTTTGAAGACTCCACATGTCTGACATACTGCACATTGAAGACAAGTCCTTGGAGAGGGTGTGAATAACTCCTCAGATGAAGAGATGAGAAATCACGTGTCAAATGTCCATTTCCAGGTCGTGTCCAGTCTACTGGACTGCTGGGTTCATTAGAAACTCTATGGTTAAATGGGGTCGTCTTTTTGAGTTAACGCTCATGCTAATCCATGGTTGCGTTTCTTTAAATGACATAAGGATGTTTGACAACTCCTTTCAATTAAATAAGTGTTACACAACAAGAGTAGATTTAAACGGTTCCCTGTAGATAAATCGTTTTTTTAATTGTTACAAGGATGGTCAGTGGTAGTGTCTATAAGTATATTCCTGATAGTTAAATGTCCCAGTTTTATTTATTTGTGTATGTATAAGGAAAGATACACCAGTGCCACCAACTGCAACATGTACTGCCCCAAAACATAAAGTGTTATATAATTCAGTCACTAAAGATCTGCATTATGGACCACATTCCATAATGAGATCCCCCACAACACAGATCCTTAACAAATGTTCTGAGCATCATCTGGAAGGACGCACTATCATCAGGAAGAAGCCAGCATGGAACATGAGCAAGTTCCAACTCAGATAGATCGGCCATCGTCTCCACGGCCAACCAACATCTCCCCGAACAGATGCTTTACCCCCAGCTGAAGGAAGGTCAGCAAGTCGCTGCCGGGCCAAAGATACATTTCAAGGATAATATGAAGATCAGTCTCAAGAAAATCAACGTCACATGGAGCTCGGGAGCACTTTGAACTGAACAGGCTCCACAATATTGCGCGGCTTTTTATTATTATTATTATATAATATATCATTGTCAACGTTGCAGCGCAGCAATGAAAACCTTTGCAATGTTGCATTATACAGTGCACTTAACCCTTTATCGGGCGCAGAACCATATTTGGGTTAGGGTTACCCAAACATGGCGTCCCCCTGCGACTCAGTGAGGTCGAGAAGCATGTGGTTTTCTCCCAGCCAATCAGCGAAGATCACTCTATGCCACAGAGCGCGCCATTGGGGAATTTGACCAATCAGCAGAGGCCTGCAACAGGTTAGGGTTAACCTAATAATGCCCAAATAATAATAATAATAATAATAATAATAATTAAGACATTGAAGGTAATAATACAGACACAATTGTGCAAGTACATTTCTGGAATAAGTAAACTATATACATGTAAATCGATGAGACTCAGGACAGAATGTAAAATGAAATACAGTGAAATATGTGAACTGCAAACAGATGAATGCTATGAACATATGAAGGTGAAGACCAGGGTTGGGAGGGTTACTTTGTAAATGTAATCAGTTACTGATTACTGATTACATGGCTCTGAAAGTAATCCGAATACAGTTACAGTTACGTGCCTTAAAATGTAACGTATTCAGATTACTGTTGGATTACTCTCTTTTCCATCACAGATGGGTATGTTTTGGTGAACAGGAGACACAAAAAGCTAAAGGAAACTGACGTGTTTTTACTGTTTTAATGGCTTATCAAGAGCACAACTGAAACATAATGTAGTGTCTCGCTACAGGAACACAGGGAGGCTTAGTTTGTCCTTTATCCAGGAGTTTATTGTACAGATCACAGGTTACTGTTGGCCAAAACAATCCACTAACCCTTTCGTATTCTCACACTCCGTCACGTCTCCCGCTAGCTCTTCCCTAGCTTCCCGCGTCTCTCTCCCCAAGAACCTCCCTCTTCCAGCCCCAACCAACCAGACAACACTCTCCCACCCAAACCCACAGCTACAGGTCACAAGAACCGTCCATCAAAACAGTGGCACGTTCACTGACACTCTGTAAAATGCAAACAAATTCTGAACAACACATCAAACATAAACATTATAACTAGTCCGTTACAATAACATCTGAAACGATGTAACAACATAATGGGGGATGTATATGGAAGCAAACAAGAGACAGAAGTATTTGCATTTTATTAGACACCGAATTTATAGCATTGAAAATAATTACTTTGAAAATCATGTATACGAATGTTTTTGCTCCGAATTTACCTATGTGAAATAAAAATGTAAAAATTAAAGTGAAAACAATTCGAATGTTCAAATTCAAATCCCAAAAATTCAAGTGAAAAAAATTCGACGTCAAAAAATTCGATGTATAAAATTCGATGTCCAAAATTGCGATGCAGCATCATCCGGGCTACGCAGATAGGATAAGCAATCGAGTCCTAAAGCAACTCCGACTTCTGGCCTATCAGAGCACGGCTTTGTCAGTCATGTGATCACAACAACCCGGGAGAAAAATGACGGAGAACAGCGGGGCTCGCCGCTCGGGTAAGTAGTCAGTTTGTGCTCTTTATCTTACAAGCAGTGAGGGCTCGACAGCATTTGTATCTTACATTAGCTAGCTAAATGAGTGAAGTAGCCTTGTGCCTTGCTGTTAGCAAGCTCCGTAGTTATCATTAATTGAAGTGAATCACAACGTTACCGTGTTCTTGATTGATTGATTGATTGATTGATTGAAAAGTTTATTAACAGCTTGTATATTGGGTACAGTACAGTACAGCTCAAAACATACAATTGTTAAGGGGATGCAGACCAGAGAAAGACTTTCGTCTTGTTTACATCAGGGTCCCCCATTTCCAATTCATCATGTCATTTAAGACATATAAGACATATTTGACATACAGATGGCTTATTTACAATTTACATACAGGTGGTTTTTTACATACAGATTGCTTATTTACAATTTTCATTTTAGATTTCGTTCTAATACATCCTAACCAGACATTTAAGACATACCAAGTCTACAGATATACAGTTAGTAACAGAGTTTAAAATGCGTGTATATACATAGATGGGGGGGAAGCTGTCCATTGAACGACAGGTTGAGATTTGTACCATTACCGGGGCCAGTTTTGCAATGCTCTCCCCCGAAGGTGCTCTTTAAGAGAGGTTTTGAAGGTAAGTATAGTTTTACTTTCCTTTACAGTTGTGGGAAGAGCGTTCCACCTTGATGTGGCATAATTGCGAAACGTGTATTCCCCCTTTTTTGTGCCAAATCTGGGTTTCACATGATTTGTGGAGCTCCATCTGGTGTTATGATCATGGTATTCCTTGACCTTTGGGAAGAATTTTGACATGTACATGGGTACCATAGAGGTGTAGTGGATCTTGTAGACCAGGCCCATTGCAAGTAGCTGTACTCTGTCGTCTACTCTAAGCCATCCTAGGTTGTCAAAGTGGGCAGAGGTGAGGTGGGTTCTAGATGAAAGGTCAAGCAGTAGTCTGACCAGTTTATTTTGCGATGTTTGAAGTTTTATTTTTAGCGCCTTGGAGGTGCTATGGTACCATGACGTGCAAGCATAGTCATAGTACCCTTGAATGAGTGCTCCTGCCAGAGTTTTCAGGGTGTTTTTGTTAACCAGAGAGGAGATCCGGTATAGGAATCTAGTTCTTTGATTGACTTTTTTTATTACATTGGATGCCATTTTGTCACAGGAGAGGTTTGCCTCAAGAATAGATCCTAGGTATGTAATTTCCTTCTTACTTGTGACAATAATGTCGCCCACTGCAACTGAGAAGTCGTCGGATTTGTTGAGATTATGTTTCGAACCGAAGAGAATGGACTCTGTTTTACCCAGGTGTAATGATAATTTATTATCGGCGAGCCAGGTGCAGATTCTGCCGAGCTCGGAGCTGAGGGTTTTTTCAACCTGCAACCTGCTCCTGTCAGAGACCAGCAGGGCTGAGTCGTCCGCGAACAGGAACAAGTTGCAGTCACATGTTGATGACATGTCATTTACATAAATTAGGAACAGTAACGGACCTAATATGCTTCCTTGTGGAACACCACAGCTCACTGGGAGGGGGGGGGACAGAGTACCGTTTACCTCCACCATCTGTTCTCTCCCCTCCAGGTAGGATTGCATCCAGCTCACCGATAGTTTATCAAAACCAATGGCTTTTAGCTTGTCAATCAGAATGGGGTGATTGACAGTGTCGAAAGCCTTTTGTAGGTCCAGCATCACCATGCCGCAGTACTTGCCCTCGTCCACCTCTTGTTTGATGTGGTCGCTCAAATAAAGAAGGCATGTGTCAGTGGAGTGGGATGTTCTAAAGCCAGATTGAAATTCATAGATTAGTTTATTTTCCGCGAGGTACTTTTCGACCCGTTCATATACTATTTTTTCCATGACTTTCGAGATGGAGGTAAGTATAGGAACAGGGCGGTAGTTGCCTGGGTCCAATTTGCTGCCCTTTTTGTGCAGGGGGGTTACTCTTGCAATTTTGAAGTCTTTGGGTACTTTTCCCTGTTTTATGGAGAGGTTAATTATGTGAGCTATGACTGGTGAGATGGCGGTTGCTGTGTCTCTGAGGAATTTGGAGGGGATATTGTCGTGGCCAGTGGCCTTGTTAGGTTGGAGGGCGCTCAGTTTAATGAGTACCTCTGCTGTTGTTACCCTTGCTAGACTGAAATCATCTTTGCGTACCCCTAGGTTTGTGTAGTAGGTCATGATGTGATCTACTCCAAAAAGCCCTGAGTGGGAGGGTAATTTATTTACAAGAGTTGTGGCTATGTTTGTGAAAAAAATGTTCAAGTACTTGGCCACATCCAGTTTGTCTGTGATGAGCCTGTTATCTGTCTTTATGTTTAAGTTCGAAAATCTCGTTTTGAGTTTTTTACTGCAGCCAAGCTGGTTATTGAGTAATTTCCAAAGTTCATGGGGTTTATTTTTGTTTTCCTCAGTTTTGACATTGATGAAATTCTTTTTGGCAGTTTTGATCATGGAGCTTACGTCATTTCTTAGTCTGTTTCTTTGCAGTTTGAGTTCAGTCACGTGGGCCTGGAGTTCACTGCTCGTGCTTTTGGAAAGCATTGACTGACTTTTATGAAACTCAGAGCATTTTTTGTCTCTGGTTTTCATGGCGGTCAGTATGCCGGAGTGCATCCACGGCTCAGCGCGATTTTTTACCCTGGTTGTTCTTAGGGGGGCCAAATCCTTGAGTATTGCAGAGAATTTGTTTTTGAAACCAAGCCATGTTTCTTCAACTTGTGTACCACTGAGCTCATCTGACCAGTCCAGGCTCTCCAGTTCTAGGTTAAAGGCCTCGCTAGAGTAGTTTTTCAGGTCTCTAGATATGACTGTTTTGTGACAGCCGGCCCTTTGTTTTAGCTTTTTGCGGGTACAGAATATCATATAATGATCACTTAACCCGCATGCTATAACCCCTTTACTGGAGATCCTGGACTTGTCAGAGGTCAGAATGAGATCAATGGTAGTTTGTGTTGTTTCACATACCCGGGTGGGTTGGGTGATTAGCTGGCTGAAGCCGTGCAGATCACAAATCCTACTGAAGGACTTGAAGACGGACGTGTCTTTACGTTGCATATCCGTGTTCCAGTCTCCAATAATAATTGTCTCTACATCCCCCACATCAGCCAAACACCCATCTAATGTATCATAAAAGTCACTCTGTTCCGGTGGTCTATAGATTGGACGGTTTGCAAAGTAACGTAACGATCACTTCGGTTAGATAAGTCAAGTAGACCATGCTACACTATACAAAATACTCTCTTACAAAAGCCCTGCATTTAAACATGTTAATGTTACTTTAGTAAAAGTATGCTAGTATAATTAGGAAAGTGTTGTTAGAGTATTTAAAGTAGACACAAGTTATACTATTATATTATATCATTTTATTTATTGTTATTACCGATGCACGAGTTGACTTAACTGTTGTAGTTGGAGCTCATTTGAACAATGAGCTAACTAATGATTACTTTCATAATGGTGTAATGTGCCGACTATTTTCTACATTAATAGATGAAGGTCTGGTTTGTTCAAACTCTCAAAATAGTAGGACCAGAGCCCTAGAGACTCTAGGGCTCTGAGTAGGACATGCTGTCATAATTAGTCCGAAGTGACACCTTTACAATGTTAAAGCTGTTGGATAAATATAGTGACGTAAAAACTAAAGTATTCAAGATAGTGTAGTGGAAAAGAGATTTTTTTTTTTTTTTTAAATGTTACCAAAACAAAATCTCTTGTTTTGGACCGACAGTAATGATTCAAGAAATAGTAGATAAATAAATACACACACATCAATGTGTTGTGGATGGAACACAACAAATGGTGCTCTTACCTGTGATGCCTCCTCCACACATTATAACCAGACTGTATCATTCAAACTATAAGTAACAGTTCTAGCTACTTGACTTCAGACAAACAATTCAAAAGACAAAATCAACACAATTTATTGAAAGACCAATCTTTATTTCTCTCCTTTTGTTTGTGTTATTAAACCCTGTCAATCTAAAAAACTGAGCAACTCAACAGTTAACTTTATATTTCTTATTGTCCAAAGCATCTATTACACTATTTGTTCCCCTCTCATATTCACAGGATGGATGATTAGAGACTTTGGGGGAGACCTCAGCTTTATGAACGTCCTGTCTGTTGCTTTGGCCGGAGAGGGCTGAGGGTCTTTCCCTGCGAGGAGTCCTCCTCGCAGGGAAAGACCCTGCAGACCTGAGGGAGGAGGACCAGACCTGATGGAGGAGGACTTACACCAGCTGCACCTACAGAACTTAGCCCATGCTGGGCATAGCTGTTACCACCTGCACAGGCCTAGCCTGTCAATTAACAGATTAACATTTAGTGTAACTTATGTATATTATTTCGTTTTTATTAAAAAAAAAAAATGGTGATGGTTCATGCTTGATAACTTTTAGTTCACATTTCAATAAATTGTATTTGCACTCCTTTTGTCCGTTATTCTTGCTGAAAATGTTAGATTACACATTCACATCTGACTGAAGATTGGTACCATTTATTTATGACGTTGCAAACTCTGCAGTACAAGGCACAAGCGATGTGAAGCTCATAAAGTGAGGCAAATGCATTTGATCAGCTGACTTTTTTTTTTTGCCAAACTTTATAGGCCTGACAATAATCACACTGTCTCTGAGGTGCAACGTAAAACACAAAACAACACAAATGAAGTTCCTGTTAGACTACAAAACTAGTCAGTGTGCAGGTCTTTGTGTTACAATATAAGTGTCTCTTAGTGAATGTCCTGTACTGCTCTTATATCTCATCACATCAGCTTTTCCTTTCCCTCTTGGATGTTCTTCTGGACCCTCAGAGAAAGAGAACATGGTGAAGCAGTCCTGTCTCTCAGGCATGTCCTTTCCTAACAGAAATATCAAAAAACATATTATTGCAGAGCAAGTGTGTTATTTAAGAAAGAGGTGTGTTTGTTTGTTCAGGGGCTATAAATATAATGATTTTCTTATTTGAATGTGTTTTTTAAATCCAACCGTGTACTAAGATAATCAGATTATGAATAAACTGTTCTAAATTCATCAACATTGAAATAAATGTATTATTAAAATAATATTTAACTGTTATCAAAACTTAGTGCAACTGTAGAAGCTTGCTCTGTCCGGTTGTCTCACTGAAAGACAAAGGGTCGCAGCTCTCACTATGTGATGTTGCTTGGTAAAATGTAACCTTTTGCTAAGAAAGTACACTCAACATCACTGATGTGTAGGTGATCTAGTATTCAGTCATGTTTAATGGCATGTGTATCAGTGTATTAGAGTCATTACTTTATGCATTCTTTGTAAAGTATGAAAAAGGTGTACCTTGGAATCCGTGCTGACGTTCTCTGCTGTTAGGAGTCCAGATCTGTCTCTCCTCCTTTGGTCCAGCCTGTCTGGATCACCTTGAGGACACTTTGAACAAACAGATATAAAGTTACATGCGTGGGTTACAGACTTCTTTACATGCAAACAACTTTTTATCTTCTTTTAAAAACAGGTCATAATCTTATTGTTATACTTAAGAAATTGCTGGATATCACAGTCCTTATACTGTATCAGTTTGATTGAGTATTATTGTGTAGGTCCTTTTTATTTTACTGTTATTTTTGGATGAGTTTTTCACGAGTCAGTCAAATGAATTTGTTTTCAAATGCCATATTCATATGTATCACACACGTAAGGGTAAGACACAAACCTATTTAACAAATGCAATGGATAAGCTTCATTTCCACTGAAGTCACAGATAACGTCATATATCATATTTAAACAAATCATTTCCTTGTCACTAAAGCATTGACTACGCTATTCATCGTCCTTAAATGCAGGAATTAAGTTACATGTTCTGTTCTACAGCCACGATAAGGCTGTTTCTCAAGTGTGATGATAATACAATGAAAAGAGGCATTGGTAATAATATTAAAAACTACAATGTTTGGGTCGTTCGTTGGATAGACGGTTAGCTGCAATAAATAACTCCAGTTCAACAAACCATATTACAATATCTAAGGGAGCGTTATTTCTGGACCATCTTGAAATGTGACGTTCATATTTTAAAGATACACACATTTCATTGTGAGGTTGATTTAATATACACTAAGCCTCTCTTCAACAATACGTTGACGTTAGTTAGTCTATTGTATGCTATAGTAGAGCATAGCGAATTTAAATGAACCTTAACAATGCATACAGTAACCTAAATAGCAAACTAACTATCTAACGTACAAGGATGACCTTATTTTAGCAACCTCGCACAGAAGCCTTCTGGTATACAGTAGCATCCCACTTAATGTTTTACACTCTTGGATGCTACGCATAGCATCGTTAGCACAGATGGAGCTATGATTGCTCAAATGCTAACCCAACTCTAAACATTAATTAACGTTAGCTTAATAAAACCCAGTAACATAACATAAAGTACGCAGGGTTGACTTACCGAAGAAACTGCATTCATGGACGGTCTGTTTCAACAGCAGATAAATCCTATATTTGCATGACGAATAGTCCACCAGGAGCCAACACAACAAACACGGCCGAGTTCAAGTAGTGTTCTCCTCATGAGCTGAGCCGCTGTAGCATCACGGAGCTAACGGAGCTAGCAGAGAGGAGCTAGGAGCAGCAGTCCCGTTGTCATGAAGGGGGAATCTAACTATATACAGAATATGTTTTTGTAGATCCAGGCTAGAAACATGTTCATTTTCTGATGTTAAGTTGGACATTTTAACATAGGGTCTACGGGAATTGCTCCCATCTGCATCCATCGCCTACAGTTTGCAGCATTGGGCTTCACCGCACTGTCCCGGGGTTTGCCGCTTGGCTCTGATAGGCCAGAAGTCGGTTTGATTGCATTAGGGCTCGATTGCTTATCCTGTCTGAGTAGCCCGGATGATGCTGCATCGCAATTTTTGATGTCGAATTTTACACACCGAATTTTTTTACATCGAATTTTAAACACCGAATTTTTTTCACTTGAATTTTTGGGATCTGAATTTGAACATTCAAATGTTTTTAACTTTAATTTTTACATTTTTATTTCACATAGATAAATTCGGAGCAAAAAAAAATTCAGATTCATGATTTTCAAAGTAATTATTTTCAATGGTATAAATTCGGTGTCTAATACAATTCAAATACTTCTGTCTCTTGTTTGCTTCCATAGATGCAGCTTGGGATGTGAGGAGTGAGGGACACGGCTTTGAACGGGTGTGTCGCCTTCTGTCCTGCCCCATGAATTAAAATGTCAAACTCTGACTTCATTTTGAGGACATTTCGGCCAGGGGTGTAGAGCTATATGTGTTTAAGCACCGGATTGGCAAAACAGGAGAGGAGAGTGTGTGCACCAGTCTGCCTTGATCTATGTATTCATGTCTGTGACTCTCACAGTATCTGCTGCCCGCAGCTGTTTTATAGAAGGAAAACCTCCTTCACTTCATGAAATCTCTGCAGCACCAGGAGGCAGCGGGAGGGTTAACTCCGCCTCTGAGAAGAGGAGCGCGCCGTGCCTTTCACGCACCGCCTTTCACGCACCGCCTTCACTGTGTTTACCTTCAGAAATAATCATTAGAAAGGCTAAAGAGCGACCGCAGGCTGATGTGTCAAAAACACACACGATTTAAACGCAGACTTTTGTTCCTCCATGTTTCATTGTTATTGTTTCACTGAGCGAGCAGACCCGCGCTTTTTTGGTCCATCTGCGGCGGTAATAGGTTTTGTGCGCTGTGATGATTCGGCTGTACCTTTAGTAATGAATATTACATTTTGTGAGGAAACATTTCCACCAATAATTCCAAAAAATATTCCAAAATGTATTCACTTCAGGTTTACGAAAGTAACTGTAATCAGATTACTTGTTTTTCAAATGTAACGCGAGCTGAATACAGTTATGCCCTACTTGATTTTTGTATTCTGATTACGTAACGCCGTTACATGTATTCCGTTACAACCCAACCCTGGTGAAGACACATTACAGACCTCAGAAGTTCAGCAGTCTAATGGCCTGTGTGATAAAACTGTCGCTGAGTCTGGTGGTCTCTATCCTGATGCTGCCAGACGGCATACAGAACAGCAGACAGTTGATAACCCAGTGGACCTTCTTCCTGAGCCGCTGGGAGTAAAGGTCCTCCATGGATGGCAGCTCCGTCCTGGTGATGTTCTCTGCAGTTTTCATTACCCTCTGGAGAGTCTTACGATTGAGGGTGGTGCAGCTGCCGTACCAGGCCGTGATGCAGCCAGTCAGGATCCTCTCTATCAAATCAAGTTTTATTTATATAGCACATTTATAAACGATTTTTGGTCGAGCCAAAGTGCTGTACATATAATAAAAATAGCCTACAGTAGAGACACTTTACAGCAAATACAACAGCACAGATTGTTCAGAATATCAGTATGAGAAAAACGACACCCTCTATCCTTAGACCCTCTGTCCTTAGACCCTCTGTCCTTAGACCCTCTGTCCTTAGACCCTCACATCGTACAAGGAAAAACTTCCAGAGAAAACCCACAGTTTAAAGGGAACATGGGAGAAACCTCAGGGAGAGCAACAGAGGAGGGATCCCTCTCCCAGGACGGACAGACGTGCAATAGATGCTGTGTGTAAATCGAAGAGATAATACATTTTACAGCATATAGACCGAATGTTAGGAAATGCATGTGTCTGTAATAAGAAGATGAATCCACGAGGATGTCAGCTACAATCCTGAGGAAGCCATCAGGGAAGCAGCATGACGAGACCCAAGGCAGGACCGCAGAGACAGGTTCAGCCACGACCCGAAGTCCACGACTTAATCCAGAACTCAGGATAGAGGATCCAAGACACAGGACTACAGCAAGAGGATCAGCCTCGACTCCGGATCCCGGCGTAGATATAGATACAAAACAAGAACAAAGATTTGGCTGGGTTAATCGGAACAAGAGAATACACAGACACAGACAGAGAGGGAATAGGTCATTGGATAAAAGTTATTCTTGATAACCCTCTAGAAAGATCTCATGAACTTCCCCACTCAATCTATCAAGACCCGAGCAGTTCTATTAGATATAGGATAAGAAACAGAGATAGGGAGCACAACAACCTATCTCTTCGTCAGATGCACTCCCCCGCTTATCTAAGCGACTCTGTACCCCATTACCCTCTACAAGGCCATAGACCAGCAGAGGGACCGTTACCCTCTACAAGGCCATAGACCAGCAGAGGGACCGTTACCCTCTACAAGGCCATAGACCAGCAGAGGGACCGTTACCCTCTACAAGGCCATAGACCAGCAGAGGGAAAATGGGGGGTGGGTAAGGGTAAGGGTTTTTAAGAATAAACCGCAAGGGTCTAAAGGGAAAAAATATGAAATATAAGGTACTATATTTTAAGTAATCCTATCTACTATTCCTATATTCGAATAAGGTATAAACTATTTTAAAAATTCTTTATGAAATCCTATGTTATGTTATAAATATTAAAATAAATAACTAAATGAATAAATAAATGAATAAATAGATAATTAAACAAAAGCCAAAGAAGATGGTGCACCTGTAGAAGGTCAGGATGCTCTCTATGTTGCACCTGTAGAAGGTCAGGATGCTCTCTATGGTGCACCTGTAGAAGGTCAGGATGCTCTCTATGGTGCACCTGTAGAAGGTCAGGATGCTCTCTATGGAGCACCTGTAGAAGGTCAGGATGCTCTCTATGGAGCACCTGTAGAAGGTCAGGATGCTCTTTATGGAGCACCTGTTGAAGGTCAGGATGCTCTCTATGGTGCACCTGTAGAAGGTCAGGATGCTCTCTATGGAGCACCTGTAGAAGGTCAGGATGCTCTCTATGGAGCACCTGTAGAAGGTCAGGATGCTCTCTATGGAGCACCTGTAGAAGGTCAGGATCCTCTCTATGGTGCACCTGTAGAAGGTCAGGATGCTCTCTATGGTGCACCTGTAGAAGGTCAGGATCCTCTATATGGTGCACCTGTAGAAGGTCAGGATGCTCTCTATGGAGCACCTGTAGAAGTCCAGGATGCTCTCTATGGCGCACCTGTAGAAGGTCAGGATGCTCTCTATGGAGCACCTGTAGAAGGTCAGGATGCTCTCTATGGAGCACCTGTAGAAGGCCAGGATCCACTCTATGGTGCACCTGTAGAAGGTCAGGATCCTCTCTATGGTGCACCTGTAGAAGGTCAGGATGCTCTCTATGGTGCACCTGTAGAAGGTCAGGATCCTCTCTATGGTGCACCTGTAGAAGGTCAGGATGCTCTCTATGGAGCACCTGTAGAAGGTCAGGATCCTCTCTATGGTGCACCTGTAGAAGGTCAGGATGCTCTCTATGGAGCACCTGTAGAAGGTCAGGATGCTCTCTATGGTGCACCTGTAGAAGGTCAGGATGCTCTCTATGGTGCACCTGTAGAAGGTCAGGATGCTCTCTATGGAGCACCTGTAGAAGGTCAGGATGCTCTCTATGGTGCACCTGTAGAAGGTCAGGATGCTCTCTATGGTGCACCTGTAGAAGGTCAGGATCCTCTCTATGGTGCACCTGTAGAAGGTCAGGATGCTCTCTATGGAGCACCTGTAGAAGGTCAGGATCCTCTCTATTGTGCACCTGTAGAAGGTCACGATCCTCTCTATGGAGCACCTGTAGAAGGTCAGGATGCTCTCTATGGTGCACCTGTAGAAGGTCAGGATGCTCTCTATGGAGCACCTGTAGAAGGTCAGGATGCTCTCTATGGTGCACCTGTAGAATGTCAGGATCCTCTCTATGGTGCAGAGAGCATCCTGTACCTGTAGAAGGTCAGGATGCTCTCTATGGTGCACCTGTAGAAGGTCAGGATGCTCTCTATGGTGCCCCTGTAGAAGGTCAGGATCCTCTCTATGGAGCACCTGTAGAAGGTCAGTATCCTCTCTATGGTGCACCTGTAGAAGGTCAGGATCCTCTCTATGGTGCACCTGTAGAAGGTCAGGATCCTCTCTATAGTGCAGAGAGCATCCTGTACCTGTAGAAGGTCAGGATGCTCTCTATGGTGCACCTGTAGAAGGTCAGGATGCTCTCTATGGTGCCCCTGTAGAAGGTCAGGATCCTCTCTATGGAGCACCTGTAGAAGGTCAGGATCCTCTCTATGGTGCACCTGTAGAAGGTCAGGATCCTCTCTATGGTGCACCTACGCACGTAAGGTTTACGTCTGAGGCTGGGGCGAGATTAACCTGAGCTACAAACAGTAGCGCTGAGTAAAGTGACTATAATGCAACTACACACTAATAAAAAACACACTAATATAAAGTGAGGTAACACTAAACAGACAAAGTGTGATGCTGTTTAATTTTACCTTACTTTTAGTGACCATCATGTATTATAGCAGCTATCAGGTGGAATCAATGCATGGGCTGCACAGGTTGCCATGTCAGACTATCACAAGTAGAATCATAATGAAAAATACGCCAGTAGAATATGCTTGTAAAAAACGGCTTATGCACAATAGGATAGCAACAAGTAGTCAAGATAATCAGATTAGCTTTGGTTGCTAAGCTAACATCACGCATGTCATACCAGAGAAACTTTCATAACAGCGTTGTGATGCCAAACAGCGTCAATTCAGACTGACACACATTCACTTATGGGGAACTGGGGATATTTATCAGCTGCTTGTGTGACAGTCAGACAGTGAATACTCTCCAGCAGCCGCTGCTGTGAGTTAACGGGAGAATAAACTCTGCCACGAGTTAACGGTAGACTAAAAACCGGTGAACGAGCAGCACTGCATCCACTGAACCACATTAATAAACAATCTAATCAGGCTTCGTATGATTAAAAGCAACACGATCATAGACCCGACGCAGTCCCCCAGTGTTGTTGATGTGAGCGGCGTTGGGGAGAAAAAACAGGGACGTAAACGGTGATGTCATGACGCAGCACCAGTCTGGCTCTGGGCGGCGGAAACACAACTGGGGCTAAAAAGAAGAACAGATTCTGAACCAGAAAAGCACAGAGCTAGAACTGGAACTGGTTTGGTGGGAAGACATTGGCTTCAAACTATATGTTTTCAATACACCAACAGTTGAACACATCACGATAACGGTATCATTTACCTACATTTGCTCTATACTGACTTTTTATGAAAGATAGCTTTAAGGCATCATGTAATGTGACCCTCTGGAAAAACTATTAATATATGTTGTGCCAATGGATGGATAAAAGAAGATAGAGCAATAGGAACAGATTATAACAGGATGTAACATTTCCTGTCTGACTGTCGAGGAATTGATTTAGAGCTATTTCCCTCACAGCTGCACAAGCTACCTTGGACCGTTATCACATTTGTAATATTTGTTTTTGGGTCATCCTGGTAACTAGTGATTATTGTGAATAATGATTAATTCCTGAAACACTTGAACATTGACAGAATCACTTTCAATGAAAATCAAAGCCCAAAACAGGATCATTATTTATTGCATGCAGTATAATTATTTCATGGTGGAAATGCAAACATTATATTGACTTTAGTTATAACAGAGACATTATTGACACCTCTTTAAGATGGCATTTAAAGGTGTTTCGGATGGCCTCTTCTTGACCTTCCACAAAAAGGCTCAATTTCTGTTAAATGTGTTAAGCACTCTTATCATCCACACGCTGTTACTCATTCCAAAAGTACATTTTGTTTTGATTGAATTAATGTCAGAACTTGATGTATAACCCTTATGTATGACTATGGTGTTGTGATGATGGTATCAGCAGAGCTTTTTACAATTTGTGATTATCACTTTGCTCATGTTAGTGTACTTAGAAACAGCAGTAGTTTGAACTAATGCTAACCCGTCATAGCTTCACATGTGAACAGGATCATTACTGAATAGCACTTAACACAAAGTTCATTTGAGCCTGGTGGGAATGTCATCTCTCTGTATGAGACAAATACAAATGTGACCTAATGGGCTTAGAGAGGGAGTTGTGTGTTTATGCGACCTGTGAAGGCCACCATCAATTCTTAAGTAAAAAAGCTATACAAGCTAATTTTCAACTGCACTCCCTGGCTGGTTGATCGGACTAAAAGAAACAGACAATTGCACACAAACACAGACACACAGCACACAAATCCAACTAAAGCTCACAATCACAGACACATTAGCACACACATAGGGACATAAGCAGATTAAAGTTTGTTAGCACAGTACAGACTAGGGGTGTAACGGTTCACAGAAGTCACGGTTCGGTTCGTACCTCGGTTTGGGGGTCACAGTTCGGTACGGGTTCGGTACAACAAGGAAAAGCAAAAAAAGTCCCAAATGCATAATTCTAGGTTTGTTGTTATTTATTTTTGAACAGTAGTGCAAGTTTCAATTTAAAAATAAGGAACTCTGACATTTTGAATAATGGGCTAGTTGCACAAGATGGCGTCTATCAACTTCCGGCGGCTGGGTGTGCGGTTGTAAACTTCCGGTCTACAGTAGAGCGGTAGAGGGAAGAGTGATAGATAGCGAGAGAGATAGCGTATAGATATTATATAGGCACTATTTTACACTTGATGTCTCCAAGACATACCGAAGGTTAACATCAGTGATGTACATCGGCTGGTACAAGCGGCAGGCTCAGCCCCAAGGAGCAAAAGAGAAAAGGGGTTCAAGATGTAGCTACATATCCAGCTACGTCGAGAATTATGAAGGTAAGTGACAAACAAAGCTGTAGTTACTGGCTAACTTTGACAACTTGACAGTCTTGATACAGTGTAAAGCGTTTAATGATGTACTATTACGTTTTTTTGGATAACATGAATGATATCCAATTCCCCACAGTTTCAAACAAAGATCTACCTTCAGGGAGAGTGAGCATCAGGGCTAGCTGTTACAGGTCCATGAGAAAGCATGAAAAGCCTCACGATCTCAGAGTAGGGAGGAAAATACAAAGTGTTAATCGGTTCAAAGCCTCAATCAGGTTCATGTTCTGGGGTTTTGATGTGGCTAGAGTAGGTAACCTGTGATTTAGGATTCAAATAAGCCCAGCTAGCTGACGTGTTGCAACAGATTACATAGTGACAATACATTTGCTCACATCAACTAGCTATGTGCAGTGGCGTTTTTATATGTACAAAAGTGGTGGGGCACAAAAAACGTAGATGTCTATCTATAAGCTTCTGCAGTGAGGTGCATGGCTGGTGAGGCACTGGCACTGATTCTTCAGGTTTACAAATATTATATTTTGACCTAAATCAAAATATAATATTATTTCCCAAAACTTTTTTTGTCTGATGCTTCAATTAATTTTAAACAGACAGTTCAACAAAAGGATACCCAAAAAATCTAATTGTATCATTTAAATATTGAATTGTTCTCTCTTAGTAAGATCCCATTTTCAATAAAATTGCAGTCTTACCTTGACTTGAAGATGAAGTCCATTTGCCTATCCTTCTGGACAAAAATCTCTATTACTTTTTTTTAAAAGTCCTCCTTATGTTCTTGTAGTTTCAAAAGTCTATAATAAATCTAAATGATGGATTTATGATTAGAAAATGATAAAAGTAGGGTAGACATGTGGATATTATCCGGCTGAACAAAAGGTGCATTTATCTAACAGGTTTGTTTCCCACAGATCTTATTTGGAGCTATTTTCTAAAATCCTATGGAGAAATATCATTGCTTTTTTGTCGAGGGAAGCCATGCACAGCTTACTTCCGGGTTTTAGGACGCCTCACTGCAGCTCTCTCGTCTCCTCTTCACACACCACACTTTTCGCGGCACACGTACTTACAGCCAATCAGCTCTGAATGATGTGAGATGACGTATGGTGGGGCTGGCAGCTCTATGCTCCTATGGTCATTATTTTTTGCCACACACATTAAATAGGAAAATACTCTGAGCATGCGCAGTGTAGTTTTTACAGTCACCGTTCACTTAGACTGTGAGAGGGAGGGGCAGGATCGGGTTTTGTCCCACATGGCTCTAAACAGCTCAATAGGCACACACTGTAGACACTAATTAGAAGAACACAGACTAAAACAGCAATGTACAGACGAATCAGATGATTAAACATGATCTTAAAATATATTTTATATATTTTTCGCATTTGCATTTAGTTGTAATAATTATTTTTAATACTTTCTGCTGACACTAGGTGGGGCTGTGCCCCACCTGCCCCTAATGACCAGTCACCACTGGCTATGTGTGTGTAGCATGAAGGGGCTACAGATTTATTTTCGTTTTGTAACCCTCTCGTGTAAAATGATAAATACATTAGCTAAACCCAAACTTAGCTTTCATCAAAGATTCTTAATGAGAGGTTGAAAACCGTCTCTGCTTTCATGGAAACCCCAGAAACTGGTTGTGACGGCTGCTGTTCTTTACTGAATGGTTAGTATAATCCATGTTATTTGTATTGGCCAGTGTTAGGTAAGTGCTGGTTTTGTACCCTACATCTATGTTAAGCTGTTCAACGTTCTACTAACACTATGTTATGTAGTGATAATATAAGAGATAATACATTGAAAGAGCTGAGACAGGCTATACAAGCGTATCTGTTTGAATGTCCTTAAATGACAGTATTCCAAACAGCAGAACTTCTGTGTATGTGATGTGACTGACAACCTGACATGGTTTAGCCTTTTCCCACACCTACTACTTGCCTGATCAGCCTGCTCTCAGCTTTCTCATTTGTCTGTGTTGTATTGAAGCAGTGTCCTAAATGTAAAATGACTGACATTTTGTTTTAAGAACTGCTCATCTGTGGAGATTGCAGTGGCAAAGTGTTCCTGTGTAGCTGGAACAGCACTCTGCAACCACAATGTTGCACTGCTGTTCCAGACAGTACAGACACTACTCCACACTCAACCTGGCTGCTGTACCCCCTGTCCTCAGCTGCACTGAAACAGAGCAGCGATGGCACAAGCCAAGAACCATGGTAAGTACAGTATGTGTTCACAACCAATCCACGGTTTAATGAGTATTTCCTTTGTGCCAAGAGCTGATTTAGTATGTTGCATCAACGACCTTTTCAATTCTTTTGTGTAATTAATAGGGTGTGAAACCAGGCAGAGTGATTGACATGGTGTTAATTTCCACTAAGCCAAAGCAGTTTACAGTTGCTGACGGTGTAAGGTAATATATATTGTCCTAAGTAATTGTATGTAGCCTGCTACAACTTTGTGATTGTTGTTTGAGTGTAAAATTGTTCTTAAAGTCCTAATTATCATATAAACATGTTCAAAGGAGTACACGTTACAAGGCCGTGCGGGGGGAGCTGCCAGACCCAGATGTCCTCAAAGTCAGCGAGGCATATAAGGACTTCTCAGCAGACATCGCACCACGAAAAAAAAAACTAAAGGCTCACTACTCAACTCAACGACTAACACTATTTCAGAGGATATGTTGGAAATGCACACATTATATATATTTTTTGCATCTACTTTCTGGATATTGTACATCTGATCATCTGTTATATAAACTAGCATTACTTAAGTATGCAGACTAATTGAAATGTTTAAATGTGTATTTTTCCCCCCGATATAACAACAACCTATGTTTTGTAAAAGTTTATTAAATTAATCTGTAAAATGTTATCATATTGTGGATTTATTCAATTATTTATTTTCCTTTGTTATTTGTGTGTGCGTTTGTTTTGAGGATATCATTCATTAGTACCTAAACATAGTATGGTATAACTGCTTTTTGTAATGAAATACACAATTGGTTTGGGAGCAAGAAATCTTTTAATCATTGTTGCCCAGGCTTGCTGAAATGAATGGAAACTTATCTCCCGATTATAACATTGTGTAACTTGCTGCTGTTAAATACCGTCAAACTATGTGCAATATATACTTTATATACATATGCCATCTTTAATAACTGTAATATATATACCGGGCTGCTAAATCCTAAGAACTGCTACAGGATTTGATTTGTTTTTTATCTGTATTTTTGAAAATTATGTAACTTTTTATCTTTTTTTTTTAGCATATTGTTTATTATATTATAACTTAGTACTTTTTAACGCATAAGATATTCAACACTAAGCTGTCTGTGGCTCTTTCCTGCTTCAACGCTGCACATGTCCCCTCTGTGGGACTAATAAAGGTATTCTGATTCTGATAACGGGACGAATTTGTCCAAAGGGGCACACAGCAATGTAGTGCCGACTTTCTTACACGCTGGAAGGCCAATCGCTTTTCTTTACCCCGAAATCCGCTCATTCTTGCTCTCGGTGTGACATAAACTGTCAAGCTGTCAAAACTCTACTCAAACCGGAAGTACTCAGCCGCACACCCAGCCGCCGGAAGTTGATAGACGCCATCTTGTGCACAGAGCCTATTAACTGTATTACACAGTTAAAAACAAACCACAAACAGTACCACACACACTCAGATGGCCATATTATCTATAAAACAAAAAGGTTTCATCAAGCTGTAAAACTAAAAACAATGTCTTGGAAATATTACATCATAAATAATAAGAAAGTGTTTCAAGAGCGCATAGCCGTTGAAATATATATGCCAATAGCTTCCGTTATTTATTTTGGTCTCACGGCTTTCATTGCTATTGGCTTCTTAAAAACAGCGGGGATCAGCTGTTGAACTGTTGTTGTCTTTTGCCGGGCTCCGGTGATTGGCAAATCTGGGTGATGCCTTCTGATATGATTTAGCATGTTTGGCGTGTGTTGCCATTAGCATTCTTTCACACAGTGACGTCACGAGCTACCCACAATGCAACACGCGCCATATATATATATATATATATATAAATATGCCATTTTCCTGGAGGTGCAAATATCCTGGAAGTGCAAATATAAACAGCTAGCTAACGTTGCCAGGCAGAGCGCACTAGGTTTTTTTTCTGAATTAACGACCGAAGAAATCGCTGCATGTCTTCGGATTACATCTCTGGACTTGAGGGGTGTGCTTTAGGTCGTTACCAGCGTAAACTAGAGCTGTGTGGGTTGTCGGATTGCCCTTACAGACTGCCTGCAGATGTATGGAAAAACGACAGTGGCCTTCGTCGATTTTGGCTGCATCTACGTCTAATTTCTGGAAACACCAGGTGAATACCCCACTTGTCAAAATAATATTATCTTGCCATTGCATATATGTGGTATTTTAGAGTTGACTAGATATTGATTAAGGCAATAGACTATGATATTCAGTACAGGAAGCTTAGCAACACCTAGACGGTGTACGGCTGCTTGCACCTCGCGTAAAACGGCGGATACCGGAAGTACGGTGTCGCCCTCGGCCCAATACCCGTATGTGTGTGTGAAAGAATACCGCACCGCTGTCTAACAACGCCGACACACCGTCCTCGTCCGATCCACCACTCGCACACTCCATCGTTATTGTAGTCCACAGGGAATCCGAAATGTTCCCACACAGCTGATTTAAAAGAAGCAGGTGGGTTCTAGCTCCTGTGTGTTATCTGAAATCGCCATACTAACTTTTCTTCTTCTTGTATTTTGTTTGTTTTGTTGTTGTGTTTCTTCTTGTTCTTCATTTGTTGTTTAAGGGCGGCTGGCAAACAGCTTTTAGGCGCAATACCGCCCCCTGGATTATAAATAGTGTAATGGATACTGCCCTGAATGACAGACTTTTTTCCCACTCGTAAAAAAAAAAGGCGTATTCGTCGTGTGACTGCATGTGCCGAACCGTGACGGTACGGGACGAATACGGATACCGTTACACCCCTAGTACAGACTATTAACAGGTCAAAACCACCTCTCCAGATTCTGAGAGCATGTTTGGTTGACCATCAAACATTTCACAGACCATGACAAAATATTAAGTTATGATGACATGTATTTGACTTTGTATCCAATGTTTTTAGATTCTTCTTTTGAAGTGTCAGATAAAGGTTTTACTTAGGGCTGGCTCAAGCTGACTTTGGACCAGCCCCTAGTTATGCTGCTAAAGGCTTAGAATGACGGAGTAAGATAAGTGGGCCGGTTCACTGCCTTTCCCAGCTTTAATTTGTATCTAATGTATTAATATTATTATTGTGAAGAGCCAAGCACAACACTCTAAGAGAGCAGTCAAACATTGGAAAGGTATTTTGTTTACTTCCCCGGGTGCTACAAGGATCGCCTCTCGAGGAAGAAGTGGAATTAAAGACAGGTCAGTTAGCAGGCTAATTTCAGGAGATATCTCCGCAACTAAATACATGAGCACCTTGGTCATAACGTCAACACTGTAACCTCTTCACAATCTGAGTGTTTGAAATATACATTCTGGCATATCATACATATTGTACCATTAAATATTAATGTATCCCAAAGCTAATTATTTGGACTGTAGGTTAAGTAGGCTTCACACACAAAAGTGCTATGGGAACTCCTGTAATGTCAGAACGTATAAACAAATAAAGTGCTCAGCAACATGATCAACTTTTAAAAAGAAGATTTCTAATCATTATTTAAAAACCAAGGAGATAATTTTAAAGATTGACAAGCAAATTAACAACTCCTGCACAAGTTTTTCTAAGGGAATATTTAAAAAAATAAAGTGAGAACTATGTAGAGAAATTAGATACACACTAGAAGTACAAAAACAAACCAATTTTGCTTCTTATTGGTACAAACCGTATTGTATGTTTGTAATAATTATGCAGTGGTTTGCCATTATTAATTATATACAGTTTGTAAATGTAACAGTTTGTATCCATAGAGTGTATTTCATAAAATGATGATGTTTATAAAGAAGTAGGAGAACAATATTTTATAATTACCAATGGATACATAACAACGAGTGGGCCAACAGTAATGATGATGATAAAAACATGTCTGAAAAAGAACCGTTTAACATCGTCCCGGTGCTATAAAACGGCTCCATGAGAGGCCTCGCCTCTCAATCTGATCCTGGGATATACAGTAAATCAGGGCTCCTGGACATGTTGCCAGACTTCTCTCTCTTTAAGGTCAAGCTCCACATAGGTGAAAACATACTATCTTTTTTCTTAACCAATCCCAATCATCTTGGGAGTATTAGCATTGTGTAACTCACAGCTCACCTGGGGGACACATATATGTGATGGCAAATCACATATATGTGTCCCCCAGGTGAGCTGTGTCACTTTAGTTATTTCAATGCACTGATAAACCTCGGGTCCTGGGCACTTTTGTTTTAGTGCCCTAAGTATAATGAGTGTGTTTCCAAATAACTCGATCCCACTGAACAAGGTACAACTCGGTACGTTGTTTTCTCAGTGTATATTTTCTGTTCTCCACGATGCTTCATTAGGAACAGTGGGCCGATGCTCCCACAGTATGGGTGGGCCCAGAGTCCCCCTTCAGGTCTGAGCTCAGCTCAAACCTAATATTGCCTAGGAGCCTGGGAACCATCTATCACAGTCCTGTAGCCCACCATGGGGTGGACGGTGTGCCCCCTTTGGAAGAGGATGTTTGTGTTGAATGTCCAATAATAAAATAATAAAATTCAATAACGTTCTTCAACCACCAGGTGTCACTTTCTATCAGCTCTGCACCTTTATGGTGTAAATACAGCCTATCTACCAATTGGATCAAATATAAAAGTCAGCCGAATTAGTGTTGATACTGCAAGGAGACGTATTGTGTGAAAAGAAATGTAAGATGTTGTTTAATTGCTTATATATTTATGATCCACGTCACATCTTCAGTTTTGGCGGCAGTTCTCTTGTTTGTCTAGAAGTCTTCTCAGCAGGGCTCTATAAATAGAGAACTACGGCAGATATGTAATATTTAATGCAGCCGAACCGTGTATTACAATGCCGTTATGTGATGACTTTCAAAGAGAAAAGCAAGCACACTCGGAATAAAGTATTATTGTATTTTTAAAAAACGTTTTCAGATTTCACATCACATAAACACCAAATCCCAGCATGCATTGCGGATAACCATCCAATCATCGAGCTGAGGATCTTGCCTACGTCTGTTTCCGGTTTCGTTTATGACCGATGTATTTTTGTTATACGCACATTCCTTCACATTTACATTTTAATGTGCATTAAAGTATTTCGTGAGGCCTTCTAACATGTTTTTAAATATAACTACGGTTGTAGTTGAATAGTTTGTAAATTAACATGAACCGAAGCTGTTCCACATCCACACGCACGGATTAACATCCATTTAATACATTAATGTAGCCTTTGTTTCTGCTAAAAGAGGTGTCGACCAGCTGGGGCAACAAGAACATCGGCGTAATCGAGTGTGACTATTAAAAAATAAATCATTACGTCGGGGTAGCATTTGCTTGGCATTTCCGGTTATTTCTCCACTGGTTAACATGGGTTAACAATACCGTGTAGCTGTCACGTTTGAAGGGACAAAATCGTGACATCTTCACGTCTCCCAGCATGGTAAATCGTCACATGTTCACGTCTTGCCGTGATACCGGGTTGGTTTGAAGACACTATATACAGATGGACATTTGAAGGGTAGTGCCTCCGCCTAGTCAGCTCCGCCCCCTCCAGAGGAAACACCGGCACAGCCAGCGCAGAGCCGTTGTCCTGCTGACCATGTGAAGGCAGCTTTAGTGGCTCTTTCCTGTAAATCCTACAAATCTTTTTCTATTGCTTCAGCGTTCTAGCTCGTTTCCTTCTTTAGGACTTTCTGCGGCACATCTAATATTTATTTTGTATTGCACACCTTCCAATGATGTACCATGCTACACCGCAACCACAAAATATCAGAAACATTATACCAGGATCCTCTTCATCCTAATACCTAGCACATCTGTGTGTGGTGAACACTTCCTGACACTAGTCCCACAGCAGCCTGAGGGTTGCTCCATGGATAATGTAAATATTTTGCAATTATTGCTAATATATTTGTTTTTAAATCTAGTATTTAGAATGTATAGAGAACGATGTCATCCACAGAATGTCTCTAGCTTCCAGTGGAGCAGGGTGAGGAGCCACAGTGAAAGCCTCCACTGTGGAGGAATGATAGATGAGGCCGACAGCCGTCTCTTACCTCATTCGCACCAACGGTGTTTCAGGGCCGGTTCGGAGCTGGAGCTTGAAAAGCACCGGGTTTTCCTGTTCACACCGCAGCGGAGCAGCCTCTTAGCTCCGGAATCCGGTTCGTTTCAAGCACCAACAAATTGTCCGGCCAGAGCAAAAGCACCGCATATGTCACGCTTACGTCGAGGCGGGGGCAGAGACAGGATCAACTCCTGAACAACAACAAAAAGCCGGCGTTTTATCCAGTTTGTACACAACGATGGAGAAACTTAACAAGCAGCAGTGGTCCACTGAAGAGACCAGCTACCTACTGGGAATCTGGTCTTCCGAAGAGGTACAGAGGAAGCTGGAGCACAATCGGCCATTGTTGTTGTTGTCGGTGTCAGCTGTGAGGGGTTTCCGTGCGGTTTGGCTTTATGAAGCAGGCACGCAAACGGTTACGTCATGACGCAAACGATGACGCAATGACGCAGCACCAGTCCGACTCTGGGCAGTGTGAAAAGAGCCGGAACTAAACCGAAGAACCGGTTCTCAACCTGGAAAGCTCTAGCACGGAGCTTGAACCGGAGTTGCGTTGGTGTGAATGAGGTATCAGAGGATCAAATACCTCATTCACACCAACGCAACTCCGGTTGTGTACAAACTGGATAAAACGCAGGCTTTTTGTTGTTGTTCAGGAGTTGATCCTGTCTCTGCCCCCGCCTCGACGTAAGCGTGACGTATGCGGTGCTTTTGCTCTGGCCGGACAATTTTTTGGTGCTCGAAATGAACCGGATTCCGGAGCCAAGAGGCTGCTCCACTGCGGTGTGAACAGGAAAACCCGGTGCTTTCTAATCTCCAGCTCCGAACCGGCCCTGAAACACCGTTGGTGTGAATGAGGTATGACTGAGGCTAGCTTCCAGGCCTGGGTCACCCAGAGTGCTTCCCCCCACAGGGCCAGCTGTACCTTCCTCTTATCTGGCCTTCTATTTAAGAGCATGAAGGCTGCTATATGAGAGGCACAGTGCAGCTCAGCTTCGTGATTTCCTCAAGAGAAAGAGAGAGGGAGACCTTTTGACGTCTATTACTAATGTGATTAGCTGATAAAGATATTGGTAGCCATCTGTCTGTTTCATCAGCAGCAACATTAATACCTGTAAAGCAGATTCACACACACCGTAGTCATGACCTTGTTCTGTTGTCGAAATCTGCCATGGACCTTTAATATACTGAAAAACCTGAAATGTTGATTTAATTACATGTTAAACAGATTTCACATAACTGTAGGTAAGTTGAAAGTAATATATCAAGTTTAAATAAAAATATATTAGGTTTAACTTAAAATTATTGTTTTCAACTAACTGAAATCTGTTGACATAATATGTTTCATTTAAGTCAGCGTTTCAGTTTTTCAGTGTATGTTGTTACTGCTGGAGAGTAGAGCATAACAGAGCAGAGCATAACCATGAATCATCAATATTACAATGTGGCAATAAGGTGGCTCATAGATAATATTTTTTAAAGAGCAACTTAGCAGCAGCTGAAAGTCTCGTTTTACTGGAGTGATGTAGTGCTCTCCCAGGAGTGTCAATGTCTCACCTTTAACAGAGGAGAGGAGGTTCACACAGCTGCTGTCAGTTCCTCTGAGTCCACCAGAACAATGAAGGCTCACCGTGCCTGCTCATAAATGCACAACTGCTTTCATACCAAATATTCAGGTGCCCCATAAAAGCAATCCCTGTCCCACTCCAACATCTGGGGGCCATGTGGGGCGGAAAGGTGCTCTGTTCAGGTGGCCGATGTGTTAACGCATAAACAATGTGACATTAGAGTCAGCTGCACGGAAGGCTGTGGTCACTGCTGCTCCTCACTTTGAGTCAAAGTTCTATTCATGTGGCTTTGTTCTGTTCCTATCATGCACAATGGCCATTTGTTATTAAACTGATGAACTTTAAAACTAAAACTCAGTTTTCTCATAATTATGACTTAACATCCTGTAATATACAATGTTGCCCATAAAGTTGGAATAAAATATGTTTTACCTCTTCTCATGAAATGATTGTGTGTAAATAGGAATAAAAAGAGGAATGTGTCTGAAAACAAAATGATTTCAACTTGATGGGCAACAGTGTACATTGACATACTATTTGGTAATAATACAATCTGTGAATTGGAGAAGTGGATAATAAAGTGATAAAGCTCTCATTATTATGAGTTAGTTTTCTCTAAACAATTGCACAAAGCTATTTGCCACTGCCAGGGCATTAACGTGTTATCTAGTTTGTTATAGAAGTTCCCCGGTTTCTGTCCCGTCACTTATTTATGTTTCCTTTCATGTAAACGCTGCAGCAGTCTTAGGCCCGCCCCCAAAATGCTCTCATTGGTTGAGACGTGTGATGAAGCCCATCCTAAGCCAATACTGATCAACATCCCGCCCCTCCTGTGACCATGGTTTGTCTGTGTGTATTCAGAGCCAGTGAGCAACGGACTTTCAAAATAATAATCTTAAAGGTCCCCTATTATACTGTTTTTCATTACTTTATTACAGGTCTCAGATATACAGAACATGTCTCTGAAGTGTTTGGCACTAAACAGATCATTGCAGCATCCCATAATCCCCTCTGTTTCAGCCCTGTTTCAAAAGTGCTGATTCTCTGTCTGTTACTTTAGATCAGGGGTAGCCAACACGGTGCCTGCAGGCAGGGGCGGACTGGCCATTGGGAATACCGGGAGTTTTCTCGGTGGGCCGGTGCTGTGCGTGGGCCGGAGGGCCAAAATAAATAAATAAAAAAATTAATTAAATTATTTTGTAAGGGTTACGTGCTTACCTAAATCCTACCGGCCCACATTTGTAAGGGTTCCGGCCACTCCCTGGAGGGGTGTGCACCACACTCCACTGTGTTGGACTGGGCCGTTTTGATAGGCTACCTATGTTCTATCCAGGGGCGTCGCCTGGACCTGAAAATATTTTACACTGTTTTGTTCTACTGCAACACTCCCCACACGCACACACACAGTACACCCGCGACTGTTACAATGAAGGCTCGATAATCAGCTCACGGCATATAGGCAGGGAGTAAAGTGCTATTTCTTATGAGTGGGGGGCGGACCTCACCTCCTCTAGAGGGGATGCTCCCCCGGGAAGATTGTTTTTTTAATATTGAAGTTAAAAGCATCAATCTGGTGCACTTTGAGAGCACAATTAAGAGATCTATGGATACATCTCTCAACACCCATGTGAAACAGAACCGGAAACAGATTTTCTTTTTCTTTATGGATATTTTACAAATCACCCTTTTAAACTCTATTCTTGTTTTACTGCCATATAGTAGATTTCATAACTGTTTTTCCTTTATTCTCTTATTTTTTTTATAACTATAATGATCATATGAAGGTGTGCCGCGGAAATAATTGTTATGAACCGAGACACAGGACGCAGGACCCAATAGCAGGACTCGGAGACAGTTGTCCAAAAATAGAATGTTCTTTAATAACAAAAACTAAATCGTACTTTAAAAAAAATAGAAAGTAGTTAAACAGCCAAAACTAACTTGTAAAGCAACACAAAACTCACTTGGCAAAAGGTCTAAATCTCAAGGTAGGTATCAGGAGTCAAAAGGCCTAGGTGCTCACGACATGAAACATAACGAACTGACAAAGAAACACCAGGGCTATATATAGGTGAGGGGGATGGGCACAGGTGAAAACAATCAGGGCAGGGCCAAGCAATCTCACGGGCGGGAAACACACAAAGGCAGGAAATGTGGGATCTGGAATGACAGGAAATATTACTTTCAAAATAAAAACAGGAAGTGACAAGATCAAAACACAAAACTATAGTAAAAACATAACTAAACCTAACATATCTGTCGAGTCACAACAATAATCTTTTGAATAATTTGTGACCAAACCGTTTGAGACCCACTGAGATAACTTAGACTAAAGTTAACTATCTAAACACTCAGAGTCCTTTAGCTCACCTGGAGCCTCTCAGTCTGAGAGGAGAGGACTCTCCTCCAGCTTGTTGTGGAACAAACAGCTCCTTATGTCCGCTAGTGCAGCTCGCTAACCAGATGCTAACAACACGGTCCCTGCTGCTCTCTCTCACTCCCCTTTTAAACTGTTTCTGTTTTTTTACTGTCCTATAGTACACATTGGAATGATTTCTTACTTTATCATATTGAATCTCTCTCTCTCTGCTATCTCTGCTCTCTATCTATCTCTATATATCTCTCTCTCTCTCTCTCTCTCTCTCTCTCTCTCTCTCCATGTGTCAAGTCAGGCAAATTGGGTCCAAATGTCATTGCGTCAATGATCTGTTAACATTAAAATCACTAAATATATGCTGTAACTATTTTGCTCTAGGCAACTCAAGGGCTCAGGTAATGTGATTACTATATGAATAATGGTCCAAAATAACATAAAATGCATAGGACTTTTTGTTAGTTAACATACTTTCGTCGTCGGCCGGCCGTTACATTGACAGAGAGCCATAGCTCGATTGAGCCTTCTATTCCCATAGCACTCAGTAGTAATGATTTTATGTGCTTTTTTAATGAAAAAATTGTTACTCTTGGAAACTAAATTAATGACCTCTTGCCTTTGACCAGTATAGTGTCATTAACAGCTCCCGGAAACGTAAGTTCTAATATTACACTAGATAGTAAATTAGAATGCTTTTCAGCCATAAACCTTGAACAATTAAATTCAATGATTCTCTCTTCTAAACCATCAACGTGTATGTTAGACCCAATTCCAACTAAGCTGTTGAAGGAAGTTTTTCCAAATGTTAGCACTTCTTTATTAAATATTATGAATATGTCTTTATTATCAGGCCATGTTCCACAATCATTCAAAGTAGCAGTGATAAAACCGCTTCTTAAAAAGCACAACCTCGATCCAGAGGTTTTAGCCAACGATAGACCGATTTCTAATCTTCTGTTCCTCTATCTGAACGCTCTCAGTTTGTACGTGTCAGCGATTAATCTTCCACGCAAACCAAAGTTAGCCATGGAGTGCCACAGGGCTCAGTGCTCGGACCTATTTTGTTCACATTATATATGCTTCCGTTAGGCAATATTATAAGGAATCATTCTGTAAACTTTCATTGTTATGCGGATGATACTCAACTATATTTATCAATCAAGCCTGATGAAATTAATCATCTAAATACAATTCAAGACTGCCTCAAGGACTTAAAAACATGGATGACCTTAAATGTTTTGATGTTAAACACGACCAAAACTGAAGTTATTGTACTTGGCCCGAAGAATCTACGAAACAAATTATCTAAAGATATACTAACTATGGATGGCATTAATTTGGCCTCCAGTGAGACTGTAAGGAATCTTGGTGTTATATTTGATCAGGATTTATCCTTTAACGCCCACATCAAATCAATTTCAAGGACCGCCTACTTCCATCTACGTAACATTGCAAAAATCAGGCATATCTTGCCTCAAAACGATGCAGAGAAACTAGTCCATGCATTTGTTACTTCAAGGCTGGATTATTGTAACTCTTTATTATCAGGATGTACCAAGAAGTCAGTCAAGTCGCTTCAGCTGATTCAAAATGCTGCAGCTCGTGTACTAACCAGAGTTAGGAAAAGGGACCACATTACTCCTGTTCTGGCTGCCTTACACTGGCTCCCTATAGAACACAGGATATAATTTAAAATTCTTCTTCTCGCCTACAAAGCCCTTAATGGGCAGGCGCCATCTTACCTTAAATAATTCATTATACCCTACTGTCCTACTAGGGCATTGCGTTCCAAGAATGCAGGGTTGTTGGTTGTTCCTAGAGTCTCTAAAAGTACAATGGGAGCCAGAGTTTGTGTTCGGCCGGCAGACACCCTATCCGTTTTTAAGAGTGCGCTTAAGACATCTTACTTCTTCCTTCTCTCTGTCTATACCTGTGTACTCTCATGTTCCGATTAACCCAGCTTCCCCAAATGTCTTTCTTTTTGGTGTCTATATACGCCGGGATCCGGAGTCATGGATGATCCTGCGGTCCTGTGTCCTGCATCGCGAGCCCTGGATCTTGAGTCGTGGCTGTGGTCCTGGATCATAGGTCCTGGATGGATATCCTCGTGGATTCATCTTCCTATTATACACACATGCATTTCCAAACATTTGGACTACCTATGTTGCCAAATGTATTATCTTTTCAATTTACACACGGCATCTATTGCACGTCTGTCCGTCCTGGAGAGGGATCCCTCCTCTGTTGCTCTCCCTGAGGTTTCTCCCATTTTTCCCTTTAAACTGTGGGTTTTCTTCGGAAGTTTTTCCTGTACGATGTGAGGGGTCTAAGGACAGAGGGTGTCGTATTGTCATACTGATATTCTGTACACACTGTGAAGACCACTGAGACAAATGTAACATTTGTGATATTGTTACGTTCCACACTCCCCGGCCGGGCTAGGCCTTCTCTGCAACCTGTTACCCTCTAATAGAACCTCGATAGGTCAGAGAGGAGTTTGACCTTTCTTTCTGGCAGAATCTACACAACACATCAGCCCCATTGAACAGCCTAGTCGTGCCAGCCTATACAGCACATGAGGGCCAGAGCTTTACTCTGTGTGTTGCAACTTGCATATATATTTATTGCACTTGATGCACACACACGCATGGCGCAATCTCCACTGGGGACAGGGGGGACATGTCCCCCCCACTTTTAGAAATCCCGTTTGTGTCCCCCCACTTTACAAATATGTTTATTTTATTTTTTTAACGCAAGCCGTCATCGCCACGGAGAAGCACACAGCCTCTGTGAGTGTGAGCGAGCGAGAGAGAACTAGGGAGGGAGAGAGAAAGCTAGGGAGGGAGAGAGAGAGCTAGGGAGAGAGAGCTAGGGAGAGGGAGAGAGAGCTAGGGATTGATTGATTGATTGATTGATTGATTGATTGATTGAAAGTTTATTAACAGCTTGTATATTGGGTACAGTACAGTACAGCTCAAAACATACAATTGTTAAGGGGATGCAGACCAGAGAAAAGACTTTCGTCTTGTTTAACATCAGGGTCCCCCAGTTCCAATTCATCATGAAGAGAGAGAGAGAGCTAGGGAGGAGAGAGCAGAGATAGAGAGACTGGAGAGAGAGAGAGGGGTAGAGAGGAGTAGAGAGAGGAGGGAGCTAGGAGAGGAGAGAGCTAGGGAGGAAGAGA